>NC_055975.1:32078155-32125655 GCF_018492685.1 Alosa sapidissima
CTACACACACACACACACACACTATACACTACACACACACACACACACACTATACACTACACACACACACACACACACTATACACTACACACACACACACACACACTATACACTACACACACACACACACACACACACTATAGGAGCTTCATGATGGTGCCATCCTACACACACTCCACCTGCGCTACACACAGCAGCTCATTTACGTACGTAACACACACACTATACACTACACACACACACACACACTATACACTACACACACACACACACACACACACACACTATAGGAGCTTCATGATGGTGCCATCCTACACACACTCCACCTGCGCTACACACAGCAGCTCATTTACGTACGTAACACACACACTATACACTACACACACACACACACACTATACACTACACACACACACACACACACACACACACACACACTATAGGAGCTTCATGATGGTGCCATCCTACACACACTCCACCTGCGCTACACACAGCAGCTCATCTACGTACGTAACACACACACTATACACTACACACACACACACACACACACACACACACACACTATACACTACACACACACACTATACACTATACACTACACACACACACACACACACACTATACACTACACTACACACACACACACACACACACACACACTATAGGAGCTTCATGATGGTGCCATCCTACACACACTCCACCTGCGCTACACACAGCAGCTCATTTACGTACGTAACACACACACTATACACTACACACACACACACACACTATACACACCACACACACACACACACACACACACACACACACTATAGGAGCTGCATGATGGTGCCATCCTACACACACTCCACCTGCGCTACACACAGCAGCTCATTTACGTACGTAACACACACACTATACACTACACACACACACACACACTATACACTACACACACACACACTATACACTACACACACACACACACACACACACACACACACACTATACACTACACTACACTACACACACACACACACACACACACACACACACTATACACTACACTACACTACACACACACACACACACACACTATAGGAGCTTCATGATGGAGCCATCCTACACACACTCCACCTGCGCTACACACAGCAGCTCATCTACGTACGTAACACACACACTATACACTACACACACACACACACACTATACACTACACACACACACACTATACATTACACACACACACACACACTATACACTACACACACACACACACACACACTATACACTACACACACACACACTATACACTACACACACACACACACACTATACACTACACACACACACACTATACACTACACACACACACACACACTATACACTACACACACACACACACACACACTATACACTACACACACACACACACACACACACTACACACACACACACACACACACTATACACTACACACACACACACTATACACTACACACACACACACACACTATACACTACACACACACACACTATACACTACACACACACACTATACACTACACACACACACACACTATACACTACACACACACACACACACACACTATACACTACACACACACACACACACTATACACTACACACACACACACACACTATACACTATACACTACACACACACACACACACACTATACACTACACACACACACACACACACTATACACTACACACACACACACACACACTATACACTACACTACACACACACACACACACACACTATAGGAGCTTCATGATGGAGCCATATTACACACACTCCACCTGTGCTACACACAGCAGCTCATCTACGTACGTAACACACACACTATACACTACACACACACACCACACACACATGCACACACACACACACACACCACACACACACATGCACACACACACACATACGCATACACACGCACACATGCACACACACACACACACTATACACTACACACACACACACACACTATACACTACACTACACACACACACACACACACACACACACTATAGGAGCTTCATGATGGTGCCATCCTACACACACTCCACCTGCGCTACACACAGCAGCTCATCTACGTACGTAACACACACACTATACACTACACACACACACACACTATACACTACACACACACACACTATACATTACACACACACACACACACACTGTACACTACACACACACACACACACACACTATACACTACACACACACACACACACTATACACTACACACACACACACTATACATTACACACACACACACACACTATACACTACACACACACACACACACACACTATACACTACACACACACACACACACACACACACACACTATAGGAGCTTCATGATGGTGCCATCCTACACACACTCCACCTGCGCTACACACAGCAGCTCATCTACGTACGTAACACACACACTATACACTACACACACACACACACACTATACACTACACACACACACACACACACACACACTATACACTACACACACACACACACACACACACTATACACTACACACACACACACACACACACACACACACACACACACTATACACTACACACACACACACACACACACACACACACACACACACTATACACTACACACACACACTATACACTATACACTACACACACACACACACACACTATACACTGCACACACACACACACTATACACTACACACACACACACACACACTATAGGAGCTTCATGATGGTGCCATCCTACACACACTCCACCTGCGCTACACACAGCAGCTCATCTACGTACGTAACACACACACTATACACTACACACACACACACACACACACTATACACTACACACACACACACACACACACACACACACACACACTATAGGAGCTTCATGATGGTGCCATCCTACACACACTCCACCTGCGCTACACACAGCAGCTCATCTACGTACGTAACACACACACTATACACTACACACACACACACACACACACACTATACACTACACACACACACACTATAGGAGCTGCATGATGGTGCCATCCTACACACACTCCACCTGCGCTACACACAGCAGCTCATTTACGTACGTAACACACACACTATACACTACACACACACACACACACTATACACTACACACACACACACTATACACTACACACACACACACACTATACACTACACTACACACACACACACACACACACACACTATAGGAGCTTCATGATGGTGCCATCCTACACACACTCCACCTGCGCTACACACAGCAGCTCATCTACGTACGTAACACACACACTATACACTACACACACACACACACACTATACACTACACACACACACACACACACACACACACACTATACACTACACACACACACACACACACACACTATACACTATACACTACACACACACACACACACACACACTATACACTACACACACACACACACACACACACACACACACACTATAGGAGCTTCATGATGGTGCCATCCTACACACACTCCACCTGCGCTACACACAGCAGCTCATTTACGTACGTAACACACACACTATACACTACACACACACACACACACTATACACCACACACCACACACACACACACACACACACACACACACACTATAGGAGCTTCATGATGGTGCCATCCTACACACACTCCACCTGCGCTACACACAGCAGCTCATCTACGTACGTAACACACACACTATACACTACACACACACACACACACTATACACTACACACACACTATACACTACACACACACACACACACACACACACACTATACACTATACACTACACACACACACACACACACACTATACACTACACACACACACACTATACACTACACACACACACACACACACACACACACACACACACACACTATAGGAGCTTCATGATGGTGCCATCCTACACACACTCCACCTGCGCTACACACAGCAGCTCATTTACGTACGTAACACACACACTATACACTACACACACACACACACACACTATACACTACACACACACACACACACACACACACACACACACACTATAGGAGCTTCATGATGGTGTCATCCTACACTCCACCTGCAATATGTGTGTATCGCAGGTGGAGTGTGTGTAGGATGGCTCCATCATGAAGCTCTCAATCAGCTCATCTACGTACGTAACACACACACACACACACACACACACACATATCTGTGCTGTTTCTCCCTCTGACACACACTGGTTCGATCCTGGTGGCGGTGAACCCGTGTGCGCGTGCGCGTGAGTGTGTGTGTGTTTGTGTTGGAGTGTGTGTGTATGTACTTACACATATCTGTGCTGTTTCTCCCTCTCAGACATACATAGGTTCGATCCTGGTGGCGGTGAACCTGTGTGTGTGTGTATGCGTGTGTGTGTGTGTGTGTGTGTGTGTGTGTGTGTGTACTTACACATATCTGTGCTGTTTCTCCCTCTCAGACATACATTGGGTCGATCCTGGTGGCGGTGAACCCATGTGTGTGTGTGTCAGGTGTGTATGATGAAGCGGCGGTGGAACTCTATAGCGCTGGTGGGCGGGGCCAACTCCCCCCTCATATTTACGCCCTGGCCAATCAGACCTACCGAGCACTATGGCAACGCCACGACAACCAGTGTGTGCTCATCAGGTACCATGCAGTGTGTATGTGTGTGTAATCCAAAGCTCATCAGTGTCAGTTTAAGCATCCAAAGAACTTTCTCATTTAAATATGAACAAGAGACATAATGTGTGTGTCTGTGTGTGTGTGTGATTGTGCGTGCGTGTTTGCATGTGTGTGGTATGGGTGTGTGTGTGTGTGTGTGTGAGTCTGTGTGTGTGATTGTGTGTGTGTGCATGTTTGTGGGTGTGTGTGTGTGCGTGTGTGTGCGTGCGTGTGTCCGTGTGTGTGTGCTTGTGTGTGTGTGTGTGTGCGTGTGCGTGTGCATGTGTGTGTGTTTGTGTGTGTGTGTGTGTGTGTGTGTGTGTGTGCGTGTGTGTATGTGTGTGTTTGTGTGTGTGTGTGTGCGTGTGTGAAGTGGAGAGAGTGGATCAGGAAAGACCGAGAGCACTAAGCTCATTCTGCGTTTCCTGTCGGCGATGAGTCAGAGGTCCCAACCTACAAGCAGCCATGTGGAGAATGCCATCCTGGAGAGCAGGTAGATACACACACACACACACACATATGTATGCACACAAGCACACACACACACATATGCACGCACGCACGCAAACACACACACATATGCACGCACGCACGCAAGCACACACTTACATACACAAACAAACAAACAAATCTGCACACACACACACACACATACCAGAGGTGGGAGTAAGTCACACATGTGTAAGTCACAAGCAAGTCTCAAGTCTTAACCTTCAAGTCTCAAGCAAGTCCAAGTCATTTTTTGTGACAGTCAAGCAAGTCAAGTCAAGTCTTAGCTTGGGTCAAGCAAGTCAAGCAATTGAAATTCATGATGATTTACCCATGTTTTCATTTTAAAATAAGCTACAATAGGCTAGTTATGAACTGCTGGAGTTTTATTTTTAACAAACAAATAGACATTGCATTCATTGAAGCCCCCATAGCCTACATCTAAACGGTTTCTAGAATAAGATGAAATGTATACGATTGCTTGCTACAGTAAGCCTCCTCTACATACTTGCTGCACACTGCCCCCCCCCCCCCCCCCTACATACACAGCACATTGTCTTCAGGATCTTCTCCAACACACATCCTCTACATACTTACAGCACACTGCCCCCACCTACCCACACACACACTACACACGCACAAACACACACAGTCACTGCTCCACTCCCCTCCCGCCCACACACATATCTTCACTGTCATCACTCACATACATCATACATACAGTACTCTGCTTGCAATAGGGCCATCCTTAAAAATATTTTCGTTTGCCGTAACCCGACCGACCCTGTCAATTTAGAACCGACCCAAATATTTATTTTTTTCCCCTTTTAGGACGACCGACTTGCCGGTTGTAAACTTGCGATAAGACAGACCGATTTTTTTTTTTACTCTAAACAACCAATACAAATAAAATACTATTTATTTTAGTAGGCCTTCAAGTATTGTGAATATAAATTGCCTACATACAAACGTAGGCTCTCTTAAATAAAACCCTGTGGCGTCATCTCTATACCATTGGTTTACGCATGTCACACTATGGCCTATACGCTTTGTTTCATTCACACAAACATCTCGACAACGCTCATTACTTGGCACAAAGTTCTGGAAGAACTGTGCCCAGATCTTTTCTCATCCCTTCTCCCCTCTAGTCTAAAGGTGACCGTGTTGAAGAATTGAAATTGGTTGTGGTCTATTCAGTATTTCTCAAAATATGGGTCTGCAACGTGGAGACTGATGGTCCGCGGAGTCGTGGAGTGAAATTAGGCCCGGTGCTTCGTCTGATAATTTGCTCCGCAGTTGATCAAGATACCGCGGGCCGACAAAAAAAGAAAACAAACGTTTCTGCTAAAGGCTGGTCTACATAACCTGCATCAGATTGAGGTTTGCAGTGATGCGCCTGAAGGCACGGGTTGAGGACCCAGTCAGTTACGTCACAATATGCACATTTGTTTAAATTCATACCTATGTAATCACCATGACCATAATTGTACTTTTTTTTTTACTTTGAATCTTGACCCATTTTTTTTTTTTTTTTGGCTGTTACTGCAAACAAGAATATTTTTAAGGATGGCCTAGTAAGTCCCTTCACCATACTTGCAGTACACTGCCCCCCCCCCCCTCTCCCCTACATACACAGCAGATTGTCTCATGAGGAAGCTTCTCCAACACACATATTGCACACTGCCCTCTCCCCACATATACAGCACACTATCCCATCTCTCTTGTCACCCCCCCAACACACACACACCAAGACCCCTAGCAGTTGGGTTAGCCCCTTGAGCCGTGGATCTGCCCAAGGTTTCTTCCTTGGTAAGGGAGTTTTTCCTTGCCCCTGTTGCTCTTGGGTGCTCCTTGTTGTTGCCCCCCCAATCCCAATCCTCCCCCACCTTTCTTATGCAGCCCTTGCCACTTAATCTACTAAACCCCTCTTCTACTGCACTTTTTACCCCACCCCCATTAATGCACAAATAGGCTGACACCAGACATAATTTCACTGCATTTCTTACTTCCAGTAAACTATATGCATGTGACAATAAACTTCCTTGTATCCTTGTATTAAAAATAGCCTATTATTGTTTCAATATGCCTCAAATATTAGGTAGCCTAAGCTACATCAAATCATGGAAATATATTCAAACAGTTCAAGTTACACCTGTCCTGACCTGTCACATCTCCAGGGAACCAATAATGTTGAAAAAGTGAACTAATCATTCAATCAAACGCTGCCGCCGACGTCACTGCCAAACTTTGACAAGCGCAACAGCGCAATGGGTTTTGGACCGTCAATGCTATATCATATTATACATAAGCCTAACATGTGAAGGAAGCTACTTTTCTATGCTGATTGCTGGCAGTTAGCTAGGCCTACTTACTGTTGTTAGCCTATATATACTCTTTTGATCCCGTGAGGGAAATTTGGTCTCTGCATTTGTCCCAATCCGTGAATTAGTGAAACACACACAGCACACAGTGAACACACAGTGAGGGGAAGCACACACTAATCCCGGCGCAGTGAGCTGCCTGCTTCAACAGCGGCGCTCGGGAAGCAGTGAGGGGTTAGGTGCCTTACTCAAGGGCACTTCAGCCGCAGCCCACTAGTCGGGGCTCGAATCGGCAACCCTCCGGTTACAAGTCCAGAGTGCTAACCAGTGGGCCACGGCTGCCCCATAGGCTGTAACGTATGGAACAGGGACGTGTTTAAGAGGGAGGGAGAAAGAGAGGCGCTTACTTTAGGTTACATTGGCAACATTTTTGCTATATATCAAGATTAAACTTGTTACAAGAAAATGTTTCACTTTGCCATTTCACACATTTTAACCTAATATGGCGTTAACTAAAAAGCATAATAGATTCAAAGCCAACTCTTAACATGCCTCAAATTTGACGTTAGGTTTCTAACACAACTAACTTCGGATGAAAATCAACGTGGTGGTGGTTATGTCGCTATTTTGCACATTTGCAGACTGCTGTTCATTTCTCCTTTGAATTGTCAGATACATCATCTGTGAAGCCAAACATTATTATGTTTTGGTATAAACGTAGAGCCTTCCATATTTGGAAGTTAGCCTACCTCAGTCTGTCTCAATTGATCTGGCACTTGCTGTTGATCGGTCGCGTCGTGTCACTTGGTACAATGACAGGTTCGCTCGTGTGACACATGCAACAGCACCTAAGCATGTTTTCTAAAATCGTAAAATGAACTCCTTAACTCATTGAATGCCAAGCTGTTTTCGGAAGCTTTGTCCTAGAGTGCCAGCAATCTAGACCATTGTTGATGATTTTTGTACAGCCACAGCATATTCTGTGTTATAGCTATGGACACATACAATGGCTCGTTCGAAAGGTGAGACTTTAAGCTCTCAGTGGGTGTAAACCGTGTATTTCTACACGCCTGTGTTCCTGAGAAATCCCAAGCTAAACAGTGGCTAGTTTTCATCAAAATCGCTGTTTTTTTTCTAGAAATGGAGATGCAGTATAACGTCTTTCATGAAATATAAAGTGTTGCCTGTAAAGTTTCCGGGAAGTGACCTGGCGAGACTGCCACCTAGTGATGGCCTGGTTTTGAGCTGACGTGCATGCGTCACTGATTCGACCCAAAGCGGCAACCGAGTTATGATAAAATGTCCAGATAAAATGTCCAGATTTTTCATGAGTTTTCATGAGTTTTCGATCGTCATAAATTTAATTTCCATTCATCACAGAGTTCCCAAAATCACATATAAGGTGTGTTAGAGTGTCTAGTTTCGTAATTAAAAAAAATAATAATAATATTACGTTTTTGGCACTCAACGCATGGGAAGGAAAAACGTAATATTACGTATTTGGCACTCAATGAGTTAATATCTATGAAAAAAATAAAAAAGTCAAGTTATTTCAATTCATTTGTCTCAAGTCTAAGTCAAGTCTCAAGTCATGAATAGCAAGTCAAAGTCAAGTCGAGTATTTTATACATGTTGATCAAGCAAGTCTCAAGTCTTAAAAAATGTGACTCGAGTCTGACTCGAGTCAAGTCATGTGACTCGAGTCCCCCATGTCTGACACACACACATACGCACGCACATACACACACACATACGCACGCACAATCGCACATACACACGCGCACACGCACGCACGCAAGCACACACACACACGCACGCACACACACATACACACGCACGCAAGCACACACACACACGCACACACACACACACACACACAAGCACAAACACTTACACACATCCACATACTTACACAAACAAACAAACAAATGTACACACACACACAAACACAAACTAACAAACGCACGTACACACACACTCTTTCTTTCTCTCTCTCTCACACACACACACACACACACACACACACACACACACACAAGCACAAACACAACACACAACAAATGCACACACACACACACACATACCTACACTACTGGTCAAACGTTTGGTGTCCATTCTATTCTAGTCAGAATACCAGCTGAGATCAGTTGCATTGTTTTTATTATTCAGGGCATCAGTGTTCAGATTACATCATTTCAAAAGGGTTCACAACTTTATTTATCCAATGTTCCAAAGACACATTCTGTTTGCTATCTGATATCATTTTAAAATGGTAACTGAGAAAACATTGAAGAACCCTTTTGCAGTTACGTAAGCACATAACATTGAAGAACCCTTTTGCAGTTACGTAAGCACATAACATTGAAGAACCCTTTTGCAGTTACGTAAGCACATAACATTGAAGAACCCTTTTGCAGTTACGTAAGCACATAACATTGAAGAACCCTTTTGCAGTTACGTAAGCACATAACATTGAAGAACCCTTTTGCAATTACGTAAGCACATAACATTGAAGAACCCTTTTGCAGTTACGTAAGCACATAACATTGAAGAACCCTTTTGCAGTTACGTAAGCACATAACATTGAAGAACCCTTTTGCAATTACGTAAGCACATAACATTGAAGAACCCTTTTGCAGTTACGTAAGCACATAACATTGAAGAACCCTTTTGCAGTTACGTAAGCACATAATCTGAGCGCCTCGTAATCTGAGCGCCTCGAGCGCCTCAAAACGAAAAAAGTTCAACTCCAAGCAGAAAAGCGTTGGTGATGGTGGTGATGATGATGATGATGATGATGATGACTAGATGATGGTGATGATAATGAGGTAGAGAAGGGAAAAGGTGATGACTAGATGATTACGTTTGCATGGTGCTGACATGCACTGGCTATGATAACATATTAATAATAATAATTGCTAACATAATATCTGTGTGTGTGTGTGTGTGTGTAGTCCTGTTCTAGAGGCCTTTGGGAATGCACGGACCGCCCACAACAGCAACTCTTCTCGCTTTGGCAAATTCATCCAGTTGCACTTCAGTTACCGTGGCAACATCCTGAGTGGACAGATCACACACTGTATCCTGCCCTGTGTGTGTGTGTGTGCGTGTGTGTGTGTGTGTTTGTGTGTGTGTATAACACACTGTATCCTGCCCTGTGTGTGTGTGTGTGTGTGTGTGTGTGTGTGTGTGTATAACACACTGTATCCTGCCCTGTGTGTGTGTGTGTGTGTGTGTGTGTGTGTGTATAACACACTGTATCCTGCCCTGTGTGTGTGTGTGTGTGTGTGTGTGTGTATAACACACTGTATCCCGCCATGTGCGTGTGTGTGTGTAGCAAACTCCAGCCGGACAGTTGTAGCGTACTGATGGTTTCTTTATTTCTTTGTGAAAGTCCTGAGACCACCGTAAGAGCTATGTACAATATAATACAATAACCTATAATAAGAACTTATGACACACATAACAGCAATATGTTAGGTTACAGTAAAATGAATAAAAAGAAAGAATAGTATCTAGCCACCTTGTTCCCGTTCCAGCTGAGTGCTAAGATTTATCCTTAAGAATCCACTTCTTTAAGCTACAAAGTAGCACCGTAAGAGCTATATGATAAGCCTATAATACAGTGATATTAATTAAGAACAAACAATATAATTTAACACAATATATTAAAATAAGGATAAAAAGAAAGAAAATGATTTAGAAACCTTGTTCTCCGTAAGAGTCGTGTCCTTAAGCTACAAAGTAGCACCGTGAGAGCTATACAAGTAGCCTTGTTCTCCGTAAGAGTTACTTTTCCTAAGCTACAAAGTAGCACCGTATCCAACACTTTACTGTTGCCTAGTTCCTTTAAAAGTAAATGCATTCTAAATAATGCCGTTGCCGTAGTGACAATAACAAGCGTGCAGCCAAAGCCTTAGAATGCACCTTGTGGAATGTCTTATGTAGGCTACTGTACCAATGGAATTAAGTCAAATATAAATGATACATATGAATTGAAATTAAACAAAAACAAATAAACAAAAAGTATATTTAAACAAAAACAAATAAACAAGACATGTTTATTTACAGTGTGTGTGTGTGTACTGTATAACACACTGTATCCTGCCCTGTGTGTGTGTGTGTGTGCGTGTGTGTGTGTGTATAACACACTGTATCCTGCCCTGTGTGTGTGTGTGTGTGCGTGTGTGTGTGTGCGTGTGTGTGTGTGTGCATGTGTGTGTGTGTGTGTGTGTGTGTGTATAACACACTGTATCCTGCCCTGTGTGTGTGTGTGTGTGTGCGTGTATGTGTGTGTATAACACACTGTATCCTGCCCTGTGTGTGTGTATAACACACTGTATCCTGCCCTGTGTGTGTGTGTATGTGTGTGTGTGTGTATAACACACTGTATCCTGCCCTGTGTGTGTGTGTGTGTGCGTGTGTGTGTGTGTATAACACACTGTATCCTGCCCTGTGTGTGTGTGTGTATAACACACTGTATCCTGCCCTGTGTGTGTGTATAACACACTGTATCCTGCCCTGTGTGTGTGTGTGTGTGTGTGTGTGTGTGTGTGTGTGTGTGTATAACACACTGTATCCTGCCCTGTGTGTGTGTGTGTATAACACACTGTATCCTGCCCTGTGTGTGTGTGTGTGTGTGCGTGTGTGTGTATAACACACTGTATCCTGCCCTGTGTGTGTGTGTGTGTGCGTGTGTGTGTGTGTATAACACACTGTATCCTGCCCTGTGTGTGTGTGTGTATAACACACTGTATCCTGCCCTGTGTGTGTGTATAACACACTGTATCCTGCCCTGTGTGTGTGTGTGTGTGTGCGTGTGTGTGTGTGTATAACACACTGTATCCTGCCCTGTGTGTGTGTGTTACGCTATTCAGGGCAGGTTGAACAGTGCGCTACTTTGTTGCGTTATCTTGCGTCCCGCCAAGTGCTAATTGTGGGTTGGGCAACGTCTATAAGGACGCCTTGTTTGAGGTCTGGGCTCTGTCACATTCACTTCCCATCCGATCCCGTCGGCAGACGCAGGGCAGCTCCGTGGTGCCTCGCTGGCACATCACGTTCTTTGTTTAGCCTTTTGTGTAGCTTTAGTTATTTTGTTGTCCAAGCACGTTGCCCATATGGGATTGATCTTTGTTGTCTTTAGTTAATTCATATTTAGAGCAGGTGGTATTCGGTGATGGGTTTTCACATTATTTAGTTTAGGTTTAGTTCAGCACCGCAGTAAGCAGACCCGGAAGACTCACAACAAACCATGTCTTTTGTTTCTGGTCGGGAGTCAGGCAAGATCCATATTTCCCCGCAGATATGTGTGGTCAGGGTTTCCTTTCTGTTCTGTTTTGGTTGCTTTAGTACCACCATGCTCCGTTTATGCCAAACCACAATCATTCATTAAATTAAGTTGTTATGCACCATCACCACTTCTCTATGGCCTTTGTATGTTGCACCATTTCATATTTGATGGGCTCGTAACAGTGTGTGTCAAAGTCAAAGTCAAAGTCTGCTTTATTGTCAATTTCTTCACATGTCAAAACATACAAAGAGATCGAAATTACGTTTACCACTATCCCACGGTGGAGACAAGACATATTTTAACCAATTAGGTCCACAGACAAACATAACATTCAAGTAAACAATATAAAAAGTAAATAAGAAGGCACATACAATGAAGAAATAAGAGCAGCAAAATTTGGTTGAAATTGTGCAATTGTGCATACAGTAGACAGTCATTATAATAGTGCAAAGTCAGGCCAATAAATGGCTGAGGTAGTTCTGTTTGACTTAAGTAAGCAAGTGGCATAGTGGTGCAAGTTATGTAAGAGCAGCAGAAGTGTGTTCAGAAGTGTTTTCAGGACAACAGGACAACAACAACAAGTTGCAAAGTGTGCAAGTGTACAAGTGGAGTAGTGCAAGTGGAGTAGTGCAAGGCAGCCATTGTGGGTCCAAAAAGTCCAGGATGTTATGTGGCTGAGGGTGGAGGGGGGAGAGAGTTCAGCATCCTAACAGCCTGGTGTATGAAGCTGTTGGTGAGTCTGGTGGTGCGGGAGTGCAGGCTTCTGTACCTCTTCCCAGAGGGCAGTGGATCAAACAAATTGTGAGCGGGGTGACTTGCATCACTCACAATTGTGATCACTCACAATTGTGATCTTAAACATTTCCCAGTCTGTTGTGTCAAAGCAGTCTTGAAGAGCATCAGAGGCTCCCTCAGGCCACACTTTTACCTGCTTGCAAACCGGTTTGTTTGCTTTCACTCTTTGTCTGTATGCGGGCATTAGCATAACAGTGATATGGTCAGAAAGTCCAATGTGGGGGAGGGGGGTGGCTTTGTATGCTCCTTTGTGTGTAGGACCAGGTCCAGGATGTTGTCTCCTCTTGTTGGAAAATCAACATGCTGGTGTAGCTTTGGAAGAACAGTTTTAAGATCTGCATGGTTAAAATCTCCAGCGAAGATGGTGAAACCGTCTGGGTGTGCCGTCTGTTGTTCACTGACAGCCTGGTACAGTTCACTAAGAGTCGTGTTCCTATCGCTGTTATTGTTGGTAGGCGGGATGTATACTGCGACTAGCAGAATCGCAGTAATTTCCCTTGGCAGGTAAAAAGGACGGCACTTGACACTTTTTGTGTGTGTGTGTGTGTGTGCAAGGTGTGTGTTAGAGGTCTGCATGGGACAGATTTTTTAGTCCAGTGCCCGCCTGCTTCTGCAATATTATGCCCAGCTCCTGCCCGATAAAGCACAAGAGATGCAGGTGGGATATTCAGTTCTGCTTTCCGAATCAGAATCAGCTTTATTAACCCATTCACGCTGGATGCTGCATGACTCAACATTGACCCTCCCGCTGGATGCTGCGTAGCGCAACATTGACCCTCCCGCTGGATGCTTCTGGATGTTTCTAGGTGCTACAGAAGCTTAGATATTAAATTTTGGTAGACGTTGACAAATTTTAGTATGTTTTCAGAAAACCCTCAGGAAATAAGGTTATTTAGTCTAGAATGCCATAGGATTCTATAGGCGTTTTTAGCAGGCATTTTAGGAGTAAATGGGTTAACAAGGTTTGCATAAATAAACAAGAAATTTGACTCCTGTTAATGTTTGCAGGGTGAACTGAAAGTGAGGCCAAAACTTTCAAACGTGTGGGAACATGTTTCTGAAATGAAGCAACAAAACAGGTTGAATTCAGACTCCGTAAAGCAGAGTCAATTCAGACTCCGTAAAGCAATCAATAAAAGAGTCAATTTACGGCACAATGGTGATGCATGAGCTCAAAAACAAGCACCTTGAATTCTATTTGCCCAGTGCTGTAAAAAATTAGAGGGAACATTGATCAGTTTATCGAACCAGGGGCCATCAAATGTAGGTTGGGTATCGTTTGGGTTTTATCCAATAACAGTGCTAAACCATCACTTTTAAAATATTACCTGTGCCTAAACGGTGCCTAAACCGTCACTTTTAAAATGATACCTGTGCCTAAACCGTCACTTTTAAAATGATACCTGTGCCTAAACCGTCACTTTTAAAATGATACCTGTGCCTAAACGGTGCCTAAACCGTCACTTTTAAAATGATACCTGTGCCTAAACCGTCACTTTTAAAATGATACCTGTGCCTAAACCGTCACTTTTAAAATATTACCTGTGCCTAAACGGTGCCTAAACCGTCACTTTTAAAATATTACCTGTGCCTAAACGGTGCCTGAACTGGTGCTTTTTGAAGTTCTTTTTTAAAATTTGATAAAACAATCTGAACTTGAACTTGATATGTTCATTGCATAATCAATATCTGAACTTGCATTGTTTCTCAGCATATATACTATAATATACTATAATAACTGGTATCATATATACTATAATATTTATAATAACTGGTATCATATATACTATAATATACTATAATAACTGGTATCATATATACTATAATATACTATAATAACTGGTATCATATATACTATAATATTTATAATAACTGGTATCATATATACTATAATATACTATAATAACTGGTATCATATATACTATAATATACTATAATAACTGGTATCTGAACTTGCATTGTTTCTCAGCATATATACTATAATATACTATAATAACTGGTATCATATATACTATAATATACTATAATAACTGGTATCTGGTATCATATATACTATAATATACTATAATAACTGGTATCATATATACTATAATATACTATAATAACTGGTATCTGGAACTGCATTCTTACTAGGCAGCTTGCCATTGGTAATAAAGTTTAGCTATTGAGTGTTAAAATTGCCGCAGAATGGTGTGTGTGTGTGTGTGTGTAGTGAAATATATGTTTGAGGGTCTCTGTGTATTTGTGTGTGTATATTGTCTCTGTGTATTTGTGTGTGTATATTGTCTCTGTGTATTTGTGTGTGTGTATTGTCTGTGTGTATTGTCTGTGTGTATTTGTCTGTGTGTATTGTCTGTGTATTTGTGTGTGTGAGTAGTGTCTGTGTATTTGTGTGTGTATATTGTGTGTGTATTTGTGTGTGTATTGTCTCTGTGTGAAATTTAAATATTCCCCTTGACTAGTTTTCTCCCAAATGAAGATCTGCTGGAAAAGGTTAGTACAGAGTTAGACTGTGTGTGTGTGTGTGTGTGTGTGTAAAAGCACACACATGACTAGACTGTGTGTGTGTGTGTGAAAGCACACACGACTGTTTAAGAGAGAAAAATAAAATCCATATATGATAATAATAATAATTATCATAATCATTATCGTCATCATTGCCATCATCATAACATGTCATATCCTAATGTGCCTTTATAGAACCGTGTGGTGCGTCAGAACCCAGGAGAGAGAAATTATCACATCTTCTACACTCTGCTAGCCGGGGCATCAACAGAGCAGAGAGGTATCACACACACACACACACACACACACACACACACACACACACACACCAGGGCTGTAATACTCCAGTCCAGTCTTGGACTGTTTTTTATGGTCTCGAACTTGTCTTGGATTCGCTTAGCCTGACCAGCCAGACCCACATCAAGATGTAGGGTCTAGGGACTCACCGTTCACAGCGCTCAGTCCGAGGGGCGGGATAATAGGTTGTCTTTCAAATTTCCTCTGCACGCAATAGGATAGCGCTACAACTCATGAGTCTCATGCGTTTTCCCACCAGCGGAGCTAGTTGGCTAGTTCAAACTCGTGTCACGCTGTTCGCCAACAGCAACATCCATCTTCTTTGTTTTCAAGTAGCAGGGAATTCATGCCGAACTGTTGCAACTCTGCCATCAATCATTATGTTAAGTCCCCCTGGCATGGCATGGTTTTATTTCAGTTAGCCTAATAGCTGGTTTGATTTGCATTGAGAGATGATCTTATAGAAATTACCCCATGCAAATCATGATCATGAATCACCTCTATTCATCTGCTGTCAACTCTATTCACCTTTACTCAACTCTATTCACCTGAACTCACCTCTACTCAACTCTACTCACCTCCACTCAAGTCTATTCACCTCCACCTGTACTCAACTCTATTCACCTCCTCTCAACTCTACTCAACTCCACTCAAGTCTATTCACCTCCACCTGTACACAACTCTATTCACCTCCTCTCAACTCTACTCACCTCTACTCTACGCATCTCAACTCTATTCATCTCCACTCAGTTTTGATCCCAACCAGAGCTAGTGAGCGGAGTGGAGTGCGAGTGAACAAGGAGCGCAACGCCACTCAACTCCACTCAACTCTATTCACCTCCACTCAACTCTATTCACCTCCACTCAACTCCACTCAACTCTATTCACCTCCACTCAACTCTACTCAACTCTATTCACCTCCACTCAACTCTATTCACCTCCACTCAACTCTACTCAACTCTATTCACCACCACTCAACTCTATTCACCTCCACTCAACTCTATTCACCTCCACTCAACTCTACTCAACTCTATTCACCACCACTCAACTCTATTCACCTCCACTCAACTCTATTCACCTCCACTCAACTCCACTCAACTCTATTCACCTCCACTCAACTCTATTCACCACCACTCACCTCAACTCTATTCACCTCCACTCAACTCCACTCAACTCTATTCACCTCCACTCAACTCTATTCACCTCCACTCACCTCCACTCAACTCTATTCACCTCCACTCAACTCTATTCACCACCACTCACCTCCACTCAACTCTATTCACCTCCACTCAACTCTATTCACCTCCACTCAACACTCAACTCTACTCAACTCCACTCTACTCACCACCACTCAACTCTATTCACCTCCACCTGTACTCAACTCTATTCACCACCACTCAACTCCACTCAACTCTATTCACCTCCACTCAACTCTATTCACCTCCACCTGTACTCAACTCTATTCACCACCACTCAACTCCACTCAACTCTATTCACCTCCACTCACCTCCACTCAACTCCACTCAACTCTACTCAACTCCACTCAACTCTATTCACCTCCACCTGTACACTCAACTCTACTTAACACCACTCAACTCTATTCACCTCCACCTGTACATTCAACTCTATTCACCTCCACCTGTACTCACCTCCACTCAACTCTATTCACCTCCACCTTGTAGCACTGCCACATAATTTTAGGATTCACTTTTCTTAAGCATGTGTTATGAAATGATAACCAATATAAAAGTGTTCTCCGCTTTATTTCTCCATATTATGTATGTCTGTAGCCCTATCGTGAATACCATTTGAATTCTGTTGTTGCTGTCCGGTACGAAGGATCCTGTTTTTTGTTTCAGTCACTGAAAGCCTTGTCGGATCGGTTTTCTTTGTGGATTATATTGGTTGCACTGGACATAGATTATTCAAACTGTTTTCTTCTTTTCGGTGGATTTTTGTCGTGGAGTCTCTTTGTTTGTTGTTTGGATGGACTGAGAGCGCATGAAGTGTGTAGGCTATGTGGACACTTTGGTTGTGCTCCTTGCAATATGAACTGTTTGGAAATAAGTGTTTATTTGTTTGTTTACTTCTGCTCACATAAAATCTACCTGTTAACTGTATTTGTTGTGTTTTCCCCAATTCAGTGTAGACACATCAACTGTCTCTACTCACCTCAACTCTACTCACCTCTACTCTACTCACCTCAACTCTACTCATCTCTACTCTACTCACCTCTACTCTACTCATCTCTACTCTACTCTACTCATCTCTACTCATCTCTACTGTACTCATCTCTACTCTACTCATCTCTACTCATCTCTACTCTATTCTACTCATCTCTACTCTACTCTACTCTGCTCTACTCTACTCTATTCTACTCATCTCTACTCTACTCATCTCTACTCTACTCATCTCTACTCATCTCTACTCTACTCATCTCTACTCTACTCTACTCTACTCATCTCTACTCTACTCTATTCTACTCTATTCTACTCATCTCTACTCTACTCTACTCTACTCATCTCTACTCTACTCATCTCTACTCATCTCTACTCTACTCATCTCTACTCATCTCTACTCTACTCATCTCTACTCATCTCTACTCTACTCATCTCTACTCTACTCATCTCTACTCTACTCTACTCTACTCATCTCTACTCTACTCATCTCTACTCATCTCTACTCTACTCATCTCTGCTCTACTCTACTCTACTCTACTCATCTCTACTCATCTCTACTCTACTCTACTCATCTCTACTCTACTCATCTCTACTCATCTCTACTCTACTCATCTCTACTCTACTCATCTCTACTCTACTCTACTCATCTCTACTCTACTCATCTCTACTCTACTCATCTCTATTCACCTTAACTCTACTCACGTCTAAGGAGCAGAATGGATGGAATTTTGTTGGAGTGTGGATCGCTTTTTAATTTAGAGGGTGGAGCGGCCGCTCTGGTCCAATTTCGCTCCGATACCCCTCACACCACGAGTCTGAGCCCAAATCCAGGATTCATGTCTTCCTAATAAAACCAAGACCGTTAAATTTTAAAGATTGGCCATTGTAAGTTTGTGGTGTAGGCATACTATTTCCACAAGTGTAGGCATACTATTCCAACAAAACAATGTGGTGACACTGAATAATTAGTAAGCAAAAACAAAGGCAAAAGTAGTAAAAAAAGTAATAAAAGACAAGGTAGAATAATTATCAAGGCAGATTCAGAATTTGTAACTCGGCACAGTTAGCAGAAAGCATCTGAGAACAGTTTGGTCTTAAGTCTAGATTTAAAACTGGCTACAGTTGGGGCCTTTTTGATGTCATCCGAAAGTTGGTTCCACAGCTGAGCCGCATAGCAGCTAAAAGCTGCTTCACCATGTTTATTTCTAACTGTGGGTTTTACTAGCAGGTTTTTCACCTGGGACCTGAGAGGACGAGAAGGTGTGTACTGCTGAAGCATGTCTGACAAGTATTTAGGTCTTGCTCCATTTACTGATTTATAAACAAGCAATAGTGCTTTAAAGTCAATTCTGTGACTTACTGGAAGCCAGTGCAAGGACTTAAGAATTGGAGTAATGTGGTCAGTTCTTTTAGTTTTTGTTAGAATCCTAGCTGCTGCATTTTGTATCACCTGAAGCTGTTTAATAGTCTTTTTAGGAAGGCCTGTGAACAGTCCATTGCAGTAATCAACCCTGCTGGAGATAAATGCATGAATGAGTTTTTCTAAGTCATGTTTTGACATCAGCCCTCTGAGTTTGGCAATATTTTTGAGGTGGTAAAAAGCTGATTTAGTTATCACTTTCATGTGGCTGTTGAAATTTAGATCACTGTCAATTAATACACCAATATTTTTAACAGTATCCTTTGCCTTCAACCCCTTTGTGTCAAGGAGAGTGGCAACCCTAAGTCTTTCCTCCTTTTTACCAAATATAATTACTTGATTTGGTCTATACACTCACACATAGATTCAAGAGGACCATAGTCGTTTGGTGATAGAGCTAAGTAAATTTGTGTGTCATCTGCATAGCTATGATATGAAATCAAATTATTTTGAATGATTTGTCCAAGTGGGAGCATATAGAGGTTGAATAATAGTGGCCCCAAGATCGACCCCTGGGGAACACCACAGGTCAAGGACGTTGGTGTTGAGGTACAGTTTCCGATGGCAACAGCTCCTTTCTTGTAGATATGATTTTAGCCAGCTGATAACTATGCCTGTAAATCCAACCCAGTGTTCTAGTCTGTGTAGTAAAATATTGTGATCAACAGTGTCAAATGCTGCACTAAGGTCCAGTAGCACTAGGACTGATGTTTTACCTGAATCTGTGTTGAGGCGTATGTCATTGGAAACTTTAATGAGAGCTGTTTCAGTGCTGTGATTTGCCCGACAGAACCAGAAACCAGACAGAAAGTAATCAAAATACCCATTTGATGTCAGGAAGGTGGTTAATTGATTAAAGACTACTTTTTCAATAATTTTGCCAATGAAAGGTAGATTGGATATGGGCCTGTAATTGTTTAGCATGGAGGCATCCAGGTTATTCTTCTTGAGAAGTGGCTCAGCTGTTTTCAGTGACTTAGGAAAAGTACCAGACAGCAGTGATACATTTACAATTTGAAGGACATCCGCCGCTATGAGGTGAAAAACAGATTTGAAAAAATTGGTAGGCAGAGTGTCTAAGACACATGTGGAAGAGCTGAGATTCTGTACCGTTTTTTCAAGTGTTTCGTAGTCTATCTAAGCTATCTAGAGTCTATCTAAGCTGAACTCTGACATCAAGTTTAGTTTCCCTCTGTTTGTTGCTGGAAGTTCAGGTTGTTGAATTTGTAATTGAGCAGATATGTTGAGTCTGATTTTGTCAATTTTACCTTTAAAAAAAGATGAAAACTCATTGCATTTATTAGTTGAGAGAAGTTCAGGCGCTAATTGTGAGGGGGGATTTGTTAACTTATCAACAGTTGAAAATAGAATACGAGTATTATTTGAACTTCTATTGATAATGTTAGAAAAGAAAGACTGTCTTGCTTTGCATATTTCAGAGTTATATGTGTGGAGAATCTCTTTATGGATTTCATAGTAGATCTGAAGTTTGTATTTACGCCATTTTCTTTCAGTCTTCCTACACTCTCTTTTTAGAAGTTTAACTGCTGGATTTTGCCTCCATGGTGCTTTCTGTTTGTCCTTAACTTTCTTGAATTGTAATGGAGCAATGTCATCCATAATGTCATCCATAAGTCTTCAGAGTCTGACAGTTGACTTGACTTTAGTGAAAGTTCTTGCTCAAAGAGAGCACTTGTCTGATCATTTATGATTCTCCTTTTTACCATCATAGCTGTGTTTTGAATGTGTGGGGACATAGACACATCAAAGAACACGCAGAAATGATCAGATAAGGCCAGGTCTTTAACAGCTGTAGAGACATCGAGACCCTTTGTGATAACAAGGTCGAGGGTATGGCCGAGAGAGTGTGTTGGCCCCTGTACTTGCTGTGTTAGGGAGAAAGTATTGATTAGTGCAATGAATTCCTTGGCATAATTGTTTTCTGGATTATCCACATGCAAGTTTAGATCCCCTGATATAATAAGACAGTCAAACTCTATGCAAACAACTGATAGCAGTTCACTTAGCTCTGCAAGAAAAACTTTAGCTGAATGTTTTGGAGGCCTGTAAATTGTCAGTAATAAAATCAGAGGAGAAGACTTAATGCATGCACACAGATATTCAAATGAAGTAAAGTCACCGAATGACGACTGATTGCACTGAAAATTGTGGCTATCCTGCCACCTCTTTTATTTGCTCTGAAAAACGTTAGCAATTTGAATATACTTCATATCAAGTAGAAGGCTTAAGTAAAACTTGGAGGCTAAGCCTGTATTCTCTAGGCAATTAATCACACTGATCCCTTTAGTTTTAGGCTTATGTTATGTCAGTGTTTCCCATACATTGACTTATTTGTGGCGGCCCACCACAATATCAACATTGACCACCACACAATGATTTTCCAGGTTGTACTAAATTGTGCTTAAATCTGGTTAGCATCATAACCACGCTGTAGGGATGTCCCGATCCGATATTTTGATCGGATCGGCCGCCGATATTAGCAAAAAATGTGGGATCGGCCTGCACGGGAAAATCCCGATCTGGACTCCCGATCCAGTTTGTTTTCAAAACTCCGGTCCGTGTTTTCCAGCGCACTGATGTAGGTAATCCATTCCAGTTTTTTTCAGCTTTTCCCCCTAAATCCGGTCCGCGTTTTTCAGCACACCTAGCAACCTGTCCAGCATCCCACTTGTCTGTGCATGTCCTACTAAGAATTTAAAGTTATCGAGCAAATATTTCATGTCACAGTTGAATTAATATAGCCTAATGTTAACCGTGAGTGTCCGCGAGACCCTCTTACTATTAAGGCTCTTACTGTATGCATGTTGCTGCTGACAGCTTTGCCTGTCTAACGAATGTTATCTCTGCGATTTAAGATTGTTTGTGTAATGTATAGGCACAGCACGCACTTTAATTTCCCTATTTTTACAATCGGCTAGCCTAACAAATGCATTTCATTTCAAAAAGCAACCTGGTCAATCGCTAACAACTAAGTGCACCTAGGCCTACAACTCTACACATCCAAAAGGGTAGAAGCTTCCAGTAGGCTATCATAACTTTTTTTTACCGTTTAAAAAGCCTACGACGATATGAATTAGTGACAGCTGTTGTCGCGGTAAACTTAAGCTCCTGTCACTAAATAGTGTAGATAGGCCTACCTGCTATGTTGCTTGATTTTCTGTAATAAATGCAGCCTGTAGCCTAGGTTACTTCAGCAAACCCAGACCAGTTGTGGCATCAGTTTCACTTTGAAAACGCAACAGTGAGATGGAGCAGTACTGTAGAAGGCGTGACAGTTATTTGGGTTGTTATAGCCAATTCAGTGTGTGTGTGGTAATTTGACTATTTTCTACTCAGGTTTTGTGTGTGTTGCTTTTATATATCATTTTATATTGTTTACAATATTGTTTACACTGATGGCTTTTTAAGCCTTGGTTTACACTCTTGAGCAGAGCACTGATGCCAATTCAGTTTGTGTGGTTAATTGACTATTTATTTTCTATTCAGCTTTTCTGTGTGTTTTGCTTTTTTTATACAGTTTACAATATTGTTTGCACTAATGGCTTTTTAAGCCTTGGTTTACACTCTTATTGTTCAAGAGCAGAGCACTGATGCCAATTCAGTTTGTGTGGTTAATTGACTATTTATTTTCTATTCAGCTTTTCTGTGTGTTTTGCTTTTTTTATACAGTTTACAATATTGTTTGCACTAATGGCTTTTTAAGCCTTGGTTTACACTCTTGTTGTTCAAGAGCAGAGCACTGATGCCAATTCAGTTTGTGTGGTTAATTGACTATTTATTATTTTGTGTTTATTTAACCCTGTTAAGAATAAACAGGTCAGCTTCTCATTACCAACCACTGTGGATTATTCAAACTAACCTAATTAAGTTGGCTAGTTGTTCTTAAGAGTAAAACCAACATTCAACATGAGTATAACAACAAAATAAGTAAATATCTTTAATCTTTAACAGTCCCTCCAGGAATTCGCGATGTTGCCATCGCAACAATTAACGCAAATTCAGCAAATCCTCGTGAATTCTGGACGACCTCGCAATTTTATCCAAACTCCGCAACTTTTTCGCAAATTTGACCAATCATCATGGTTTCCCCGTGAAATTTCACCTACCACAACAGTCCCTCGTGCAGAATATTAAGTCAGATGCCACACTCACTTCTGCAGACACCAGAGACTGCCCTATGTTCACTCCTCTGCAGTTTTAATGACAATAAATAGAAGGCTAACGTTAATGATCTGCTTTACTTGCGCATCTCTCAACCTGGTGTTGCTAACCTACCTAAGGTATGAAAGTAAGTTAATTAAGGCCTACTTTTACTGACATTTGAGTAGGCTACAGTATGCAACCCATTGGCAAACGTTTACACCTGGAGATGTCTTTTAGCTCGTGTCATGTTTGCTAGCTTGTGGGCTCAGTTGTGTAGTGCTACCAAAATCATAGAAATGAATAACATTGCAAGACATTTACCTCTTCTGTGATCCAAGAATGCGTTCATTCGAGTTATGTTTTAACATTTATTTTAACTAATGACATAGAAACATCCCGAATTCCATCCACATATCGTAATGCACTATGCAAAGTTATTTCCACTCGTAGCCGAACACAGTGAGATGCAAGCCTTCCAATCCACTTAGAAATGTAATTACGCTACACTCACGTCCTTAAAGTGGCAGGCAGTCAATTAGACGTACACACCACCAATGTAATAACATTAAAGAAAAGTGTAGTCTAATAGTTTAAATCAATATAAAATTACTAGATACTTAGTTGGCTATTAGTAATTATGCAAGTTACAGAATATGAATTATTACAAATATATGAACTTAATATGAATTACAACATATATGAATGGATTGAAACATGACATGATGCCATCTTTTTAGGGGGCTGTCTTTTTTGGACAGTTTGGACAGGTTATACTGCTTTGTGAATTACCCCAGTCAAAGTATTTACACAAATAAAGTAGGCCTACACTGTACCTTGATTTTCTGTAACCCTTACTATTTACCTTTACTTACCCTTTTTAATAAGCATCGGGTGATCAGTGTGATTTTCGTCTTACTAACCTTAATTGCCCTCAATTAAAAAATAATAAAAAAAAAAAAATCGCAACTATTTTTGCAATTTTCACTTCCTCCCGCAATTTCTTCGCAACAAACAGCTAAAAACACCGCAACTTCCATCGCAATTTTTTAGAAAAGTTGTCGCGAAATCAGGCATTTTAAAACGCAACGATCTCAAAAAATCCTCGCGAAATCCTGGAGGGACTGTTTAATACATGCTTGGATCGGCCGGTACCGATACCGGCCGATGCTAAAAGCTACAATATCGATATCGGATCGGAAGTGCAAAAAGCTGAATCGGGACATCCCTACCACGCTGCGCTAATTTGTTAAAAACTGTTGCACTCAAGTTAATTCTGCAAACCTACCACCACAAATAGAATTTAATTCTGTGGGAAACACTGTATGTGTATTGACGTTGGTAAGCTTGTTTGTTTTGTTAAAATAAATGTTCTATGTGTGAAATGTATTGCCGTTGCTCTTAGTTCTTTGCGATTTAAGTTTTCAGTTTAAGGTGACAATTCGGCTTGTAGATTATTTCTCCTTCTTTTAAATTGGATCGAGCGTGGAGCGATTTCCCTGGAGCGGGAGGATTTTTAAGTGGAGCGGGGAGCGAAATTGAGCGGAGCGACATGGCGCGAATTTGAGAGGAGGAGCGGCCAAGTGAACAACCTGAGCGAGGAGCAGGATATTCGCACCGCTCAGCTCCGCTCACTAGCTCTGATCCCAGCTCAGTTCTGCTGCAGATATACCTGCTGAGTTTTTCAGTATTCTCTCTCTCTCTCCCCCATCCCTCTCTCTCTCTCTCTCTCTCTCCCCCCATCTCTCCCTCTCTCTCTCTCTCCCCCAGAGGCTCTGTGTCTGTCTCCTCCTGAGAGCTACCAGTATCTCAACCAGTCTGGTTGCATCACAGACAGCACCATCAATGACAAGCTCACTTTTCAGCATGTTCTGGTAAGAAAGTGTGTGTGTGTGTGTGTATGTGTGTATAGTGTGAATAAAATCTATGATGGTATCTGTGATTTCAGATGTATTCACTGTGATTTCCAATGATTGGTGTGTGTGTGTGTGTGTGTGTGTGTGTGTGTGTGTGTGTGTGTGTGTGTGTGTGTGAGTGAATGCGAATGCATGGTGTGTGTATTGTGTGTCTCTGTGTGTGTGTATGTGTGTGTCTGTGAATGTATGTTGTATGTGTGTGTGTGTGTGTGTGTGTGTGTGTGTTCTAGGGGGGACTGAGCACTCTTCAGCTGTCTGAGAGTTGTATTAGGAATGTTCTGCAGGTTCTTTCTGCTGTTCTCCTCACTGGCAACATCCAGTTCCTAACAGCAGGGGGCGCTGCAGTCAGCACCAACACAGGTACTCACACACACACACACACACACACACACACACACACTCAAACACCCACACCATACTAATACACATACCCACACACACACTCACACACACTAACACACTAGGGATGTCACGATTCTCCAAATCCTTGATTCGATTTTGGATGATTTTTTAAATATTATATATTACTATAACTATTAATGCATTTTCTTTTTTTTGCCCTTTTCTTTTTTTGTTTCGGGGGGCTTTTATTTTGAAACCGTTCCAACCCCGAGGTTGTAATGTAAACAGAACAAACATTAGGTTAAAACAGAAACGTGAACATAGTGAAATGAAACAACACAGAATGTTAATTTGATTGTTTCAGCACACTCCGAAGAGACCCAAGGTTAGTGTTCATGGAATATGTACTTATCAATGTGCATCTTAAGCCTTAATGTAATTTGTAGCTAGATCATCTTTTCACTTGCTAAGTTGAGTAGGCTAAGTTAGTGTTAATTGACGTGAATGAACGACAAAATACTTCCACACCAGTGATTTCAGAGTAGCAAGAGGGGCTTTGATTTCGGTAGGTTGATGTGTATATTTTAACTGGCTGCAGCCTAAAATTAGAGCAGTGTTGACGCTGCAGTTCAGCACATGCGTGTGTGTTTGTGCGTCTTGGCATACATGCTGGATGTGACATTGGGGGTGCATCGTCGATTCTACTTTTCAGTTCGAACTTCGAGATTGAGGTGTAATTTTGATCGATTTTGATATAAAATCGAAATCGTGACACCCCTATAACACACACACACACACACACACACACACACACACACACACACCAACACATACACACACACACCATGCTAACACACATACCCCCACACACGCATACACACTTACACACACACACACACACACACACACACATACACACACAGGTACCCACGTACACACACACACACACCCATACACAAGTTGCCACAGGAACTCAATAGATGATGATCTGTTGGTGTTGGCTGTATCAGTGTGAAGTGATATGCACCTTTAGTTCAAATTACTTTGTGTGTGTGTGCGCGCGCGTGTGTGTGTGTGCGTTTGTGCGTGTGTGTGTGTGCGTGTGTGTTTTTGTGTGTGTGTGTGTGTGTGTGTGTGTGTGCGTGCGTGCGTGCGTGTGTGTGTGTGTTTTTGTGTGTGTGTGTGTGTGTGTCCGTGTCCGTGTGTGTGTGTTTGTGTGTGTGTGTGTGTGTGTGCGTGCGTCAGTCCTAGGGCAGCTGGCGAACATGTTGTGTGTGGACTCGTCTTTGCTGTCAGAGGTTCTCACCCAAAAATCCATGATGCTGAGAGGAGAACTCATAAGTACACCGCTCACTATAGAGCAGGTACAAACACACTATACACACACACACTACACACACACACACACACACACACACACACACTCACACACTACACACACACTACACAAACACACACTCATAAGCACGTCGCTCACTATAGAGCAGGTACACACACTACACACACACACACTCAAGCATGCCGCTCACTACAGAGCAGGTACACACACACACACACACACTACACATATACACACACACACACACACACACTACACATATACACACACACACACACACACACAACTGAAGCAGAGTCAGTGCACATGTCCTAGACTACCATCAATTGGGACACACACACACACATACACACACTTTGTTGATGATGTCACTGCCCTGGCAGGCTGAGGACTCGCGTGATTCGCTGGCGATGGCACTCTACTCACGACTCTTTGACTGGGTCCTGCGCTGTCTCAACAAGCGTATCCACGGAGACAGCAGCTTCCGTTCTATCTGCATCCTAGACATTTTTGGCTTTGAGAACTTTGAGGTGAGTCGCTCAACACACACACACACCACACACACACACACACACACACACACACACACACACACTCACTCACTCGTCCACTCTGATGTTGCGTTGATGTATGTGTTACACAACTTTGAGATCTTTGAGGTGAGACGCTCAATCACACTCACACACACACACACACACACACACACACAAAGATAGTGATTTGCCTTCTGGTCCTGATATCCTCTGCTTAGTTATCCCACCTCATGTTGATGGTGAAATAATAATAAGATGAAGATAATAATAACTAGAAAATGTCATTCCATGTAAATGCTAAATGCTAACATAGCACGTAAATGCTAAATGCTACCATAGCACGTAAATGCTACCATAGCACGTAAATGCTACCATAGCACGTAAATGCTACCATAGCATGTAAATGCTAAATGCTACCATAGCACGTAAATGCTACCATAGCATGTAAATGCTAAATGCTACCATAGCACGTAAATGCTAAATGCTACCATAGCACGTAAATGCTACCATAGCACGTAAATGCTACCATAGCATGTAAATGCTAAATGCTACCATAGCACGTAAATGCAAAAAGGCTGCTGTGTAAAACATTGTGTTAGTTGAAAAAAAAATACAAATGACAAATTACTTACCGTATAACTTTTTAGATTGCATAGACCTACAGTATTCATGAAAACCACTTAAGCTTAGAGTCTATGACAGTCAGTACAAATAAATTGTTAATTCAGTATTGAACAATATTCTTTGCGCGTGCTTCAGCCCTGCACACGTCCGGCAAAATTCGGGAGTCGAGTGTGCTGATAATCAAGCTAAAAGCCCAGGCTGCTAGCTTTCATACCAGCACTGCTCCCTAGCCATTCAAAACATGTGCAGTCTTCTGATATACTATATGTGTGTGTGTTTGTCGCAGGTGAATCGTTTTGAGCAGTTCAACATCAATTATGCCAATGAGAAGCTGCAGGAATATTTCAACAAGCACATCTTCTGTCTGGAGCAGCTAGAGTACAGCAAGTCTGTATCCCAACGCAACACCACTGTGTGTGTGTGTGTGTGTGTGTGTGTGTGTGTGTGTGTGTGTGTGACCTGACTAGGGCTGGGCACCGAACGTCGATGCTTAAATGGCACCTAAACGCTCTGATCCTATCGTATTTTATTTCAGTGCCAAATTTCAATAACCAAAGAAATACAGTTAAGAACAAAATTATTCATACCCCTGGCAAATACTGATTTAAAGTTGATTTTCTCTTGACCAATATGTTTGTTCTGACTGAAAATAACACTGCCACATGACAAAAGGTTGTAAGACAATGTGGTAGAAGCATGGAATCAAAAAAAGAAGTGTTTTAGGGTCCGTCCCATTTCTCCCCCCTTAAAACTTTCACTTGGTTTTGATTGCCCTCAACATTAAAGCCCCCTCGACAAGGGAAGTGGAGGTGAAGATCTTTCCCTATGAATTGGGACACCACTATTATGCAAATTAGCGTAGCGAACGTGCTCACCTACGCCACGCGCAACGCCGACGCATCTACCGGTAGTGTTGTGTGTTGTGTGGACTGTGCTGGTTTATCTACGTCTGGTTAATCAACAAAGATATACGTGTTCATGTAAATGCCAGAACACACACCTTAAATATTGACGAAACTACCCAGATCAGATATATAACGTTATTTGATGGGCAGACTCTTAGCACTCAGCAGATATCATGAACATCGTCAGATAGCTTTGTGAGATATTTTCTAACATTAGTGTTCAAAACTCAACAGTCCATCAGATGTGCATCAAACTAACATATCCCAACAAAGTTCGAAATTTTAATATGCTTATTTGCGAAAATATATGAAAAATGTGGCCGGCTCGGTGAGTTCGCACGGTATCCTGGGTAGTTTCATCTCCCACTTCGTTTTAAGCCTGCATCGGTCCTGGCTATATTTTAAGGGTTGAGTTTAAGGGGAAAATAGCACTTCCCCATGCTCCCTAAAGTAATGGGACACCCTAGCCCTACACATGCACGCGCAAAATCAAGGGTTAGGGCAAAAATCTAGGGGTACGGGAGGTATTGGGACGGGCCCTTAGTCTTTTTAAACATTTTTTAGAGTGTTGGCAAATAATCGTTCCTGACTCAAAACCCAGATTGCTCTTAAAAGGGTACAGTCTAGAATCATTGTGGAGCCATGAAGAGGCTTGGTTGGTATTATATGAACCATTTTGAAAGCTGTGAAAGCAAATAAAGATGTTTCTATTGATTATTTAAAAAGGGTATGAATAATTTTGGACATGCCATTTTTTATAAAAATGTTTAAAAAAGATGAAAATGCTCCTTTTTTTGTTGTTTCTCCCCACATTGTCTTGCAACCTTTTGGCATGTGACAGTGTCATTTTCAGTCAGAACAAACATTGGTCAAGAGAAAATCAACATTGAATCAATATTTGCCATGAATAATTTTGTTCTTAACTGTAAATCGTAACGTCTGTTGGCCAATTAACACTTGTGTGGAGAGATCTAAAGTGATTACAAAGGCCACACAGAAGATCTAAAGTGATTACACAGGCTACACAGATCTAAAGTGATTACACAGGCCACACCGAAGGAGGGTTGAAATGAAGGATCTTTGAACATCACTTCAGAAACAGAAGCGTGCCATCTGTGGTGCTAGCATGATTACCAAGAGATAAGGCTTCTCCCCTTTGTTTTAGAGAACTCTCTCTCACATCCAATAATGACAGGTACGACATCATCCACACCACCATGAATGGTTTCTGGGCGAAATTGTGTCCTTTTGTCTCCCAATTAGGGGTCGACCAATTATCGGCCTGGCCGATTATTAGGGCCGGTATTTAGCATTTTTATAATAATCGGTATCAGTCATTTTTTCCACCGATAAGCGGATATTGAAATGGATAAAGAATGACACGCGCTACTTTGTCTGTAAAGCGTCTCTCACTCCCTGCACTATCTCTCACTCACTAAGAACTATTTTAAAACTGTTTTGTTAAACTATTCAACCGTAACACTTGCCATCACGCATGCACCTCTTCCTCTCCCTCTCTTGTGCACTCAAACACACAATGGCAAAGCATCCTCTTTGTGACAGGTCCCTTAACAAGTACATAGCCCATTGTGTAGGCCTACTCTATGAAAATAATTGCTACCACTCAGCTCTTGGATTAACATGATACACAGGATTTACACTTGCAAGTGATGCAAGTTGATAGACAATTGTGTATCAAAAGAAGAAAGAAAATTTTGCATAATTAAATGCTTTTGAATTAAATTTTTGAAGCATATCGCCTTTACCATCTACCCCCCTTTTTGACAACTGACATATCGGTTTTACATACCATTTATCGGCCTCCTGCTTTGGTAATAATTGATATCGGTATCGGCCCTGAAAAAAACATATCGGTCGATCCCTACTCCCAATAGCTGGCCACCGATTAGCATCGATTAGCTAATTATGCTATTTAAAAGTTTAAGGTTTCCCTCAAGTGGCAATGCTGGCTTGCATTAGAACAAATATTGGTATTGAAATTGGCACCGTATCGAAACATTTTGAACGATACACAGCCCTAGTCTGACCAAAGGCCACCGTGTGTGTGTATGTGTGTCCCCTCTGACCCAACGTCAGTGTGCGTGTGTGTGTGCCCTGACCCAATGCCTGTGTGTGTCCTGATCTCCAATGCCTGTGTGTGTGTGTGTGTCTGTGTTTGTGTCTGTCCTGACCCAACTCCAGTGTGTGTGTGTATGTGTGTCTCCTGACCCAACGCTAGTGTGTGTGTATGTGGGGAAGTGATGGTTGTGTGTGTGTGACGTTTGTGTGTGTGTGTTTGTGTGTGTGTGTGTGTGTGTGTATCTCTTCAGGGAAGGTCTGGAGTGGGAGAATGTGAACTGGAACGATAATGGAGAATGTCTGGATCTGATAGAGATGGTAAACACACACACAAACACACACACACATACATGTATACACACACATTTAATACATAAATAATGATCAAACACTCCTTTACTATGCTAAATAATTTCATAACCCCAAACACACAAACACAATGCAAAAAATGAAATCTAACCAAGTGTTAATAATCAAAAAATCTATTTGGTATTGTTTTTAGCATGAAAAGACTTACCTAGCGCTCTCTCGAAAGATCATTTTAACTTAATTTAAGAAGACTATGACTTATTTTAAGGAATCTTATCAAGACAAATTTACTCAACGCACTGGCAGACAAATTTGCTTAATGCACTGGCAGACAAATTTGCTTGTTTTCAGGATGAAATGTCTTAATTTAAGAAAAGTTTGACTTATTATAAGATTAACACTTGGTTAGATTTTGTTAGATAATCAGTTTTTGCAGTGCACACACACACACACACACACACACACACACACACACACACACACACAGAAGAAGATCTTGATCTGATAGACAGTAATCACATGCACACACACACACCATAAATACTATATATAAGTACTGATGTGTGTATGTGACAATGCATAACATCATTTGTGTGTGTATTTGTTTGTTTCTTTGTTTGTGTGTGATTGTGTCTGGGTGTGTGTGATTGTGGATGTGTGTGTGTGTGTGTGTGTGTGCGTGTGTGTGTGTGTGCGTGTGTGTGTGTGTGCGTGTGTGTGTGTTTGCTTGTGTGTTTGTGTGTGCGTGCGTGCGTGCGTGTGTGCGTGTGTGTGTGTTTGTGTGTGCGTGCGTGCGTGCGTGTGTGTGTATGTGCGTGCGTGCGTGTGTGTGTGCGTGTGCGCGTGTGTTTGTGTGTGTGTGTGTTTGTGTGTGCGTGCGTGCGTGCGTGTGCGCGTGTGTGTGTGTGTGTTTAGAGACTCGGTCTGCTGGCCTTGCTAAATGAGGAGAGTCACTTCCCCAAAGCTACTGATGCCACTTTGCTGGAGAAGCTCCACTCACAGCACTTAGTAAGTCTACGACACACACACACACAATCATATACACACACACACACAATCATACACACACACACACACACAATCATATACACACATACACACACACACAATCATACACACACACACAATCATACACACACACACAATCATACACACACACACACACACACACACACAATCATATACACACACACACACACACACACACACACACACACACACAATCATATACACACACACACACATACACACACACACAATCATATACACACACACACACACACACACACACACACACAATCATATACACACACACACACACACAATCATATACACACACACACACACACACACAAACAATCATACACACACAATCATACACCCACACAATCATATACACACACAATCATACACACACACAATCATATACACACACAATCATATACACACACACACACACACAATCATACACACACACACACATAATCACATACACACACACACACACAATCATACACACACACACACACACACACACACACACAATCATATACACGCACATACACACACACACAATCATACACACACACAATCATATACACACACACACACACAATCATACACCCACACACACACACACATAATCACATACACACACACACACACAATCATATACACACACACACACATACACACAAACAATCATACACACACACTCACACAAACACACACCCATACACACACACACACACACACACATAATCACATACACACACACACACACACACAATCATACACACACACACACACACACACACAATCATATACACGCACATACACACACACACACACACACACACAATCATACACACACACAATCATATATATACACACACACACACAATCATACACACACACACACATAATCACATACACACACACACACACAATCATACACACACACACACACACACACACAATCATATACACGCACACACACACACACACACAATCATACACACACACAATCATATACACACACACACACACAATCATATATACACACACACACACACAATCATACACCCACACACACACACACACATAATCACATACACACACACACACACAATCATATACACACACACACACATACACACAAACAATCATACACACACACTCACACAAACACACACCCATACACACACACACACACACATAATCACATACACACACACACACACACACAATCATACACACACACACACACACACAATCATATACACGCACATACACACACACACACACACACACACACAATCATATACACACACACACAATCATACACACACACAATCATATATATACACACACACACACAATCATACACACACACACACACACACACAATCATATACACGCACATATACACACACACACACACAATCACACACACACAATCATATACATACACACAATCACATACACACACACAATCACACACATACACACACATACACACACACACACACACACAATCATATACACACACACACAATCACACACACACAATCATATACACGCACATACACACACACACACACACAATCACACAGATACACACACACACACACAATCATATATACACACACACACACAATCACACACACACACACATACACACACACACACACACACACAAACACACACCCATACACACACACACACACACACACACACATACACACAAACAATCATATACACACACATACACACACACACACACACACAATCATATACACACACACACACACACACACAATCATATACACGCACATACACACACACACACACACAATCAAACAGATACACACACACACACACAATCATATATACACACACACACACACACACACACACACACAATCACACACACACACACAAACACACACACACACACACACACACCCATACACACATACACTCTCCTCTGACGCTGTTTTCTGTTTCCTCAGCGGAATCAATTTTATGTGAAGCCTCGGATGGCCACACACCAGTTTGGAGTCAAACACTACGCTGGAGAGGTGTGTGTGTGTGTGTGTGTGTGTGTGTGTGTGTGTGTGTGTGTGTGTGTGGAGTCAAACACTGCGCTGGAGAGGTGTGTGTGTGGAGTCAAACACTACACTGGAGTCAAGTCAAGTCAAGTCGGCTTTTATTGTCAATTTCTTTACATGCACTGGTCATACAAAGAATTGACATTTCGTTTCTTACTTTCCCATGCAGACATAGACATACTTTAAATACAGACATAGACATACTTTAGACATAGACATAGACCATAGACAATAAAAAATAAAAATATACAGACATACCACATACCAGGGGCGGAGCTTGAGGGGGTGCGGCACGCCCCCGGCCCGGGACCCGCAGGGGCCCCTCCCCCACCTCCGGGTGCGGTGGGACAGGCCTCAGGCCGGAGGATCTAAAATCATCAGAACGGTTTCTTTTCATTCATTTTCATCAGAGTGGGACGTATTAGGCTTATAGTTGCCCCAGTCAGGACGAGTTATGACTCACGGTTGCTGAAAAGTTTTGAAATTTACTTTGATGATTTAGTAGGTGTAAAATATTGAATAAAATGTTCTGCTGTATGACTGGCTTTATTTTAACTCTCATATTGAACTTTACGACGTGCAAATTTACAAAATTGGATCAACGATATTGTCTCCTACAGGCGTCAATGAGAGAACACTTACACTTACATGATTTTGGTTTCGATTTTCTAATTGGAGTAAGTCTTTGTGACAACACGTCATGATACAGTTGATAATGTTTGATCGTTGTTTTGGTATGAAGCATCTTTTACGTAGCCTAATGAATGCGCTCTAGAAAGTGAAAGTAGCCTAACCTAGACCTATATGCGCTCTGTGTCTGAGCTGTCTGTGCACGTCCGCAATTGATTACGTTCCTCAAATGGAGAACACATCAATCCCATGGTATTTTTGCCCTAAAATGCATGAAACATGCAAGTTCAAAATCCTGCCGGTAGCTACGTTACATCTCCGTTTCATATTTGCCTAGGCTACTAGCCTACAATAAATTAATTGAACAAACTCAACTGACAACAGGTAGGCTATATCTACTGATTCGGTCATTGAGACTACAGAATACAGACTACAGAATACAGTACAACAAACTTTCTGTCTTTCTCAAGTTAATTTTTGTATTCCGGGGTTCTTACCGGCTTGCTGTTTAAACTGACTGCGCCGCTCTGAACTTTCCTGTCAGGTTTATGACGTAAACCGCTACATCTCGGCTCTGGCATTGCCTAAACTCATCATGTGGGAAATCAGATTATCTGTCAATATTGGGCTTTGAACGTAAAGGATATTTGCTCAGTAATAGTAGGCTACATTTTGTAACATTTATAGAGAAACCGAGGGGAAGTTAAATAAAAAAAAATTAGAATGGAAATTGAAAACACATACAAAAAAAGATTCGGGGCTTTTGAAAAGAGATTCGGGGCTTGAGCCCCCGAAGCCACTCGCTCCGCCAATGCAACCACCCAGCAGTAACTTCTGCATTCAGTGAGATTTGCACCGCCCTCATTTTTATTTTTTGACTCTTCCCGTCACCGTTGCAACCTCTGAGCGCTCATTCTCCAAGTTAAAGATCATTAAAAACCACTTGAGGAGCACAGTGGGACAGGAGAGACTGAGTGGACTTGCCATGTTGTGAATGAGAGAGCAAAGAAAATGGACATACACAGAGCATCGTGGACGAGTTCGCGGAGCGCAAGGCTCGTCGTATGCCCTTCAAATAGTGCTGCGTATTATTGTTGTTTTATTATTAGGGGTCATGTAGCCTAATGTTTTTGTTGTTGTTCTCTTGGTTACACTTCATGTATGTTCGATGGACTTCAAAATTACATAGTTGCTCTTCGTGGCGCTGACGCTTGTAAGACCCGCTGTTGCGGGCATGTGTTTGTAAAATGATGTTATGATGAGTTTAATAAAGGGCCCGGTCATGTGCCCCGCCCCCGGCCCGGCTCTGAGTTGTTCCGCCACTGCCACATACAGACATTAAAGTGCGAGACTGAAATATAGAACATATATTAGAATATAGAAATATAGAATATCAAAAAATAGAGGTAGTTGTGTTGTATATTTACATAGCAGCATAGTGGCAGAGTGATAAATAACATTGATAGCATTTACATGAAGTTTAAACTTGTGCTTGTGTGTACTGTATATTTACATTGATATGCAGTCATTTCAAGTATATCAGGCTTGATATGAAGCAGCAACATGTTAGGCTGTGCAGTCACAGTGCAGTTCCACAGGGCGGTCCTGGGGAGGTGTTGGGGGGGTTAGGGTAGACAGGATCCTAGGTTCCTAGGTTCCTGGCTGGCTGGTGGGTGGGGGGGCTGTCAGTGGTGGGTAGAGTGTTCAGCATCCTGATTGCTTGGTGGATGAAGCTACTTGCAAGTCTGGTGGTGTCGGAGCGTAGGCTCCTGTACCTCTTTCCAGAGGGCAGGAGGCTGAACAGTTTGTGTGCAGGGTGGGCATCTCCTTGGTCTTGCTGACATTCAGCAGGAGGTTGTTGTCTTTGCACCATTTGGCCAGCAGGTCTACTTCTTCTCTGTAGTGAGCCTCATCGCCTTTAGTGATGAGGCCCACCAGTGTTGTGTCGTCCGCAAACTTCATCAGATGGTTGGAGCTGTGAGTGGTTGTACAGTCATGTGTTAGCAGAGTGAAGAGCAGGGGGCTGAGCACACACCCTTGCGGGGCCCCCGTGCTCAGGGTCAGAGTGCTTGAGGTGTTGTTCCCGACACGTACTGCTTGTGGTCTCTGCAACAGGAAGTCCAGCAGCCAGTTGCAGAGGGAGGTGCTGAATCTTACCTTGTCCAGTTTGCTGATGAGTTGTTGTGGTATTATGGTATTGAATGCTGAACTGTCTATGAACAGCATTCTCACATATGAGTCTTTATTGTCCAAGTGGGTGAGGGCTGGATGGAGGGCAGAGCAGATTGCATCCTCCGTGGATCGTTTGGCTCGGTATGCAAACTGGAAGGGGTCCAGGGTGGGGGGTAGGGTGGCTTTGATGTGTGACATGACTAGCCGTTCGAAGCACTTTATGATTATGGGCGTGAGTGCTACAGGACGGTAGTCATTGAAGCATGATGGTGATGATTTCTTTGGCACGGGTATGATGGTGGCAGTTTTGAAAAGTGATGGGATGACTGCTTGCTCCAGAGAGGTGTTGAAAATGTCTGTAAAAACATCCTTCAGCTCTTCTGCACAGTCCTTCAACACTCGGCCTGGTATGTTGTCTGGGCCTGCTGCTTTGCGTGGGTTAATGGTGGCTCGTGTCCTCTTCACGCTGGCAGAGCACAGGTACAGGTGTTGGTCGTGGGGGGGGGGGGTTTCTGTGGGTGAGTGTCATTTTGTGCTTCAAAACGGGCGAAAAAACTGTTCAGGTCATTTAGCAGAGAGGTGTTGTTCTCACAGCTCCGTGGCACAGGCTTGTAATCAGTGATGGCCTGTATGCCCTGCCACAGGCTCTGTGCGTCTCTGCTGTCTTTGAAGTGTGTTGTTATTTTGTCTGTGTAATCCTTTTTTGCCTTCCTGATGCCCTGGGACAGGTTAGCCCTCGCTGTTCTTAGGCCAGCTACATCTCCAGCTCTAAAGGCTTTGTCTCTGGCCCTCAGCAGTCTGTGGACGTCTCCTGTCAGCCATGGCTTCTGGTTGGCCCGAGTGGTGATGTGTTTTATTTCTGTAACATCATCGATGCATTTGGTGATGTAGGAGGTCACAGTGTCTGTGTATTCCTCAATGTCAATGTGGTTGTTGTGGGTGGCAGCTGTTTTGAAAATATCCCAGTCTGTTGTTTCAAAGCAGTCCTGAAGTTGTGAGACGGCCCCCTCCGGCCACACTCTCACCTCCTTCAGAACTGGTTTGGTGACTTTTGCTCTTTGTCTGTATCGGGGCAGCAGCAGGATGCTAATGTGGTCTGATTGCCCGATGTGGGGGAGGGGTTTGGCTTTGTAGGCTTCTTTCTGTGGGGTGTAAACAAGGTCCAGGGTGTTTTGTCCTCTTGTTGGGAAGTTTACATGTTGGTGAAATTTTGGTAGTACAGTTTTGAGATTGGCATGATTGAAATCTCCAGCGATGATTGTGAAGGCATCCGGGTGTTCACTTTGTTGTTCACTGACGGCCCGATACAGCTCATTCAGTGCCATGCTCCTATCACTGTTTTTGTTGCTGTGGGGGGATGTACACCACGACCAGCAGAATCGCGGTGAATTCCCTGGGGAGGTAGAAGGGTCGGCACTTAATGATCATAAACGCTGCCAGTGGAGAGCAGTGTCTGTGTACTACCGTAGCGTCTCGGCACCAAGCATCATGTGTGTAAACACAAACTCCTCCACCACGTCAGCTCGATAGCACGTTAGCTGCTCCAGGTGTATAGCAGAGTCGGGGATGTTCTCGTTGAGCCATGATTCAGTAAAAACAGTCACGCAGCAGTTACTCACTGTCTTGTTTGCTGATCTTAGCAACCGAATGTCGTCCATCTTATTGTCCAGTGATCTTACGTTTGCCAGGAATATGGATGGTATTGCTGGGCGAGTTGGGTTGGCTGCTAGCCTTGTTCCGACGCCAGCTCGCTTGCCTCTCTTCCTTGTCCTGGCACACCGCTTGCGGTGACGCCGGCCAGGTGAAGCAGACGGGTCCGATGTTGTGGTAGGCAGGTGAAGTATTCCCAGGTCTGCCAGCGTCTCTGTTTTTATGTCCAAAACATCGATACTGCTGTTTTCTTTCCGTATCTGCAACAGTTGCTGTCGGCTGTACATGCGTTCCGATGTAGTTTCACGCGATAAACATTCCGAAAAACACATTTTAACAACAAAAAAACACTGCACGTTCAGGAGAAGCAAGGAGTCGCTGCATCTACATGCAACCGGAAAACTTGATTGAAAACTTGGTGAGAGGTGTGTGTGTGTGTGTGTGGAGTCAAACACTATGCTGGAGAGGGGTGTGTGTGGAGTCAAACAATATGCTGGAGAGGGGTGTGTGTGTGTGTGTTTGTCTGAAGTCAAACACTATGCTGGAGAGGTGTATGATTGTGTGTGTGCGTGCGCGTTTGTGTGTTTGTGTGTGTGTGTGTGTGTGTGCTTTTGTGTGAAGTCAAACACTATGCTGGAGAGGTGTGTGTGTGTTTGTGTCTTTAAAAGAAAGCCCAACGGAAAGCTTGGTGGACAAGCACAGGGTTTTGGCGTGTCATCTGACTGGCCAGACCTAAATGACCTATGCCAGAGAACAGGCACTGAATTGAAGTGGACTTCCCATCTCCAACCTGTGGAGGTCTCTGATGCAGTTGTGGAGGATCCATCTGTTGTTGTGGAAGCCAGGCTGCACCATAACAGCATTGTTCACCTGCTCCAGCCTAGAACATCCAGGCAGACTCTCCTGTCTATTCAGAGAGCCCAAAATATAGAGTACTGGTCCAGTCTAAAGCTACAGGGAAAGTTGGCCAAACTGCCCTTTGCGGACCACTCTGCATCACACACCATCTATAGAAATGCCAACATCAGTGAGGAGATCCTTATTTTCTGTATAAAAGCACGTCTACAGGTTCTTCCCACCAAATACAACCTTTCACTGTGGTTTCCTTCCATCCATTCACCCCTCTGCATGCTGCATGACCCCCCTCAACACCTGGAGTCAGTAGCCCACATTATGAACAGTTGCACATCACTGTATATTGCCAGACACAACAGACTTGTGGATCTCATTGCTGCTCAGATTCCCTGTGTGGCTGATGAAAAGCTCTATAAAAACACTACTGTACAGTCTGCTTGGTTTAACTCACCTGCAAACACTTTTGTAGGAATACCAAATACACCAGATATTGTTGTCATATCTCAGCATTCCAGAACAGTTAAGCTATTTGAAGTAGCATGTGCATTTGATCTGTTTATGGAGGATTTTACCTTTCTAAGACTGTAAAATATCAATCATTAATATCTACCATCGAAAACCTTGGCTACAGATGCCAGCTTATTGTGCTAGTGTTTGGTAGCCTAGGGCATGTACACAGGCTGGCGACCCGGGGACTTTGTATTGGGGGGGCTATTGAAAACAAGAGCCAAACAGTTGGTAAAGTACTGCTCAATTTCAGCCAATATAGGAAGCATGTTTATTTGGAAAAGGAGATGTTTTCTGTACCCCTGAGATTGTATTGTCATACATAACAATGTGCTGATGTGGTTTTATCTGTTTGATTATTCAAAACATTTGATTCCTAATGAAAATTTACTTGTAATGTGGACAAGTGTGTGTTTGTGTGTGTTTGCAGATGCTGTATGAAGTCCCAGGGTTTGCTAATAAGGTTTAATGTGTGTATGTGTGTGTGTGTGTGTGTGTGTTTCTGTGTGTTTGCAGGTGCTGTATGAAGTCTCAGGGTTTCTGGAGAAAAACAGAGACACCTTCAGAGATGACATCCTAAATCTGCTCAAGGAAAGCCGGTGTGTGTGTCTTGTGCGTTTGTGTGTGTGTTCCTACACTGCAAAAACTGCTTATCTATTAAAATCTAACCAAGTGTTATTAATCTTATATCAAGATTTTACTTAACTACTATTCTCGCTGTGCGTTTGCGTGTGTGTGTGTGTGTGCTGTGCGTTTGTGTGTGTGTTCCTATACTATGGCACGGGCACACGCTAAGCTGAGTGAACAAACCAATTGAACTCAGATCTGCTAGCCTGGGCGAACTCACTCAGATCTGTTAGCCTGGACGAACTAACTCAGATCTGCTAGCCTGGGCGAACTAACTCAGATCAGATCTGCTAGCCTGGGCAAACTAACACAGATCTGCTAGCCTGGGCGAACTAACGCAGATCTGCTAGCCTGGGTGAACTAACACAGATCTGCTAGCCTGCTAGCCTGTGCGTAGTGATGTGCCCAAATAAGTGAGGAGCTTGTGTCGAGCAGAAAGGGGCGTGCCAGATGAAGCCCTGGTTCGAGGCTTGTGTCATTTCCATAAAAATCACGTGACTGATGACAAACAAGGCCTCGGTTTGTGAGTGTGACGTCTGAAGCTTCGTTTAGGACACACACCCACGTGACTGCTTCGGAATCTAATTCAAAGGCTTTGAATTGCGTGAACCAGGGCACCCGCTCTAGTGTCGGAATGAGTTGTGTTGTATTCCCAAAGTCAGGCGAAATTTGTGTTTCTATAGGGTAGCCCTGTTTTATATAGGATGCTTTCTCTGATTGTGAATTTTTTTCTTTCTGGAAAATGTCCATAATCCATAATATCATGCACATAGAAATAAAGAAGAAATAGCATAGGCCTAGCCTAAAGCTTTGCCATTTAAAACAATGACATTAAAACGTGTCTGTATTGCAATCTTGTCTCAACTTCGATCATGTAATTTAAAAAACAATACAGGCTAATAATTTCTATGTAGGCCTAACAATAATGGCTGACATAATATTTTTCTTTATTGAAAGTTTGATTCATGAATCATCAAAACATGTCGGGCCATATAGGGTTTGGTTTAAATAGGCGCCTGGTTGTTTCCTTTTCACTCCTGTCCATAGCGTGTTGAGGTTGATAATACTTCGTCCTGGTTCAGAAGCTAAGTAGTGTCTACTGCGGTCGTTAAGTGGATGGGAGACCGAATGGATCATTGACTGGGATAAGACATGATTTCACGCCTCCACCGAAACACCAATCTTATGTGATAACGAGTGACGGGATTAGTTGCCTAATCGTATTTTATTGTATTGAATTGAGACAAACAGAAATGCAAATTTCTTGCAACACTTTTTATATAATGAATGAGAACATTTCGAAGCTTTGGCATTGTGTTGAACATTGTAGGCATTCTTTTAACTAGTCCGTGGCTGCTATAATTTATGCAAACCACCAGATGTCGCTGTGTTACATTTTGACACGTGCATAAATGGTATCCTTAATTGAGGATTTACCCAGGCTACAGATCATAAATGGGATCCTTAATTAAGGATTTACCCACAGAACCCTAACCCTACAGGATACAGATCAGTTGCAATGTAACAGAAATCTCACAGTTCCCCATCCCAGGGTAGATTAACCCCAAAATTCAGAGTTTCCATCCCAGACTAGAGAACTAATGTAATCACATGCTATCTGACACATATCTAATCTGATAACATGCTAACTGACACATAACTAATCTAATCACGTGCTAACTTACACATATCTTATCTAATCACATGCTCACTGACACATAACTAATCTAATCACACGCTATCTGACAGAGCAATTGTCCCAATGTGCATATACAGTGCTCAGTATAAGTGAATACACACATGCTAAAGTTAAAATGCTAAAGTTGACTAAACAGAGGAATGTTGATGTAGGCAGCTCACTGCGCCGGGATTAGTGTGTGCTTCACCTCACTGTGTGTACACTGTGTGCTGTGTGTTTCACTAATTCACGGATTGGGATAAATGCAGAGACCAAATTTCCCTCACGGGATCAAAAGAGTATATATACATACATACTTTATACTGATTGTAATGCCTTAATTTAAAACATGAGGAAAAATCCACCCTTTAAGGACACCAATTTTCTTTGTGAATGAATAATGTATAGTAAATAAAGAAAAGTTCCTCCTTAAAATACAGGAGGCATAAGTCAATACATCCCTTTGTTAAATTCCCGTAGAAGCAGATTTTTATTTTTAAAGGCCAGTTATTTCATGGATCCAGGATACTATGCATCCTGGTAAATTTCCTTTGGCCTTTGGAATTAAAATAGCCCCACTTATTATGGTCTGAGTGTTGCGTTACGCTTACCGCTGCTGTTTGCCGCTGGTCAGTGTGATCCCCACCTAAGTGTGTGTGTCTTTGTGTGTGTGTGTGTGTGTGTTATAGGTCAGATTTTGTGTACGAGTTGTTTGAGCGAATTCCCTGTCAGAATGTCGAGTCTCTACGGAATTCCAAACACGGCCGACTAACAGTCAGCCTCCAGTTTAAGGTAAGAGACTACTAAACTCAGTTTAAGACTACTAAACTCAGTTTAAGGTGAGAGACTACAAAACTCAATTTAAGGTGAGAGACTACTAAACTCAATTTAAGACTACTAAACTCAGTTTAAGGTGAGAAACTACAAAACTCAATTTAAGGTGACAGACTACTAAACTCAATTTAAGGTGAGAGCCTACTAAACTCAGTTTAAGACTACTAAACTCAATTTAAGGTAAGAAACTACTAAACTCAGTTTAAAGTGAGAGACTACTAAACTCAATTTAAGGTGAGAGACTACTAAACTCAATTTAAGGTTCAATAATATATGTTTATTTTAACATTAAAAAGACAAAATCAGTATAGTGTGTGGAAAAGGAAAGTATAATGCAAAGTCTGTCTAGGAGTGTCCACTATAATGACCAGTGTCCACTACTGTATAATGACCAGTTTCCAGTGTCCACTACTGTATAATGACCAGTGTCCACTACTGTATAATGACCAGTGTCCACTACTGTATAATGTCCAGTGTCCACTATAATGACCAGTGTCCACTACTGTATAATGACCAGTGTCCACTATTAATAACCAGTGTCAGTGTCCACTACTGTATAATGACCAGTGTCCACTATAATAACCAGTGTCCACTATAATGACTAGTGTCAGTGTCCACTATAATAACCAGTGTCCACTATAATGTCCAGTATCCACTATAATAACCAGTGTCCACTTATTCTATTTTTGTTGTTAGAATTCTCTTCATTCCCTGATGAGCACTCTGAGCACCTGCAACCCTTTCTTTGTAAGATGCATCAAGCCCAACAACAACAAGGTGAACACACACGCACGCACGCATGCATCAAGTCCAACAACAACAAGGTGAACACACACACACACGCATCAAGCCCAACAACAACAAGGTGAACACACACACACACACACACGTTCACACACACACAAACACACATGCACGCATGCATACACATACACACACACACTCTCTCTCCTCTCTCATCTCTCTCTCTCATCTCTCTCTCATCTCGTTCTCCTCATCTCTCTCTCTCTCTCTCATCTCTCTCTCTATCTCTCTCGCCCACTTCAGATGCCCGGGCAGTTTGATTGGCAGCTGGTTCTGCAGCAGCTGCGCTACTCTGGGATGCTGGAGACGGTGCGCATCAGGAGGCGGGGCTTCCCCATCAGGCTGAGCTTCCAGGACTTCTACTCCAGGTAGGGTGTGTGTGTTTTCTCCAAATAAGCATCTGGTCTGGTTACTGTTTCCTCTTAGGTACAGGACACCATTGGGTTAGTGCTGCTGTTAACTTATCTGATCCTCAGGTACAGGACACCATTGGGTTAGCGCTGCTGTTAGCTTATCTGACGTTACTGTTTCTTTAGGATGCTGGTGGGTAGCTCTAGCGTTAGCTTATCTGACGTTACTTTTTCTTTAGGATGCTGGTGGGTAGCTCTAGCGTTAGCTTATCTGAAGTTACTGTTTCTTCTCAGGTGCAGGACACCATTGAGTTAGCGCTAGTGTTAGCTTATTACAGTGCATGAAAATGCACTGTTCTGTTATCCGAAGTCTTCTTCTTCTTCTCCTAACCAAAATTTCTGCATCTAATTAAGCTTCAACCGTTTAACGTAGAAACTTTGTTCAAACTGTGTAACGTAGGTCTTGAAAACGACACTTGAGGAATGTATTTTTAGTGTTTTGTAAACTTTATACTTTTTGAGAACATAAATCAAGCTTATTTTCCCCATAGACGTTGCATTGGCACTATGACATCACAATGGGCTAATTAAACTGATTGCACCTGTATCAACTGCTTTCTGCTGAACTAGGCCAACTCTCTCTGTGTCTCTCCATTCTACAAGGATACAAGGCACATTCCATCCAACTTTCTATCCATTCATCCTCTTCAAACCATTCACTCATCCGCCCATTAAACTACACTGCAAAAACTGCTTATCTAACAAAATCTAACCAAGTGTTATTAATCTTATATCAAGATAAAAAAAACTAGTTGGTATTGTTTTCAGTATAAAGTGACTTACCTAGCGCTTTCTTGTGAAATAATTGGACTTAAAAAAAAAAAATTGACTTATTTTAAGACATCTCATCTTGAAAACAAGCAAATTTGTCTGCCAGTGCGTTAAGCAAATTTGTCCTAAAAACAAGCTAATTTGTCTGCCAGTGCGTTGAGGAAATTTGTCTTGATAAGACTCCTTAAAATAAGTTAAAGTCTTCTTAAATTAAGTCAAAATGATCTTTTGAGAAGTCTTTTCATACTAAAAACAATACCAAATAGATTTTTTAATCTTAATATAAGATCAATAACACTTGGTTAGAATTCATTTTTTGCAGTGTATCTATTAACATCCATTAAACAATCTGCCTATCAACATGCATTACACTATCTACATTCAACTTTTAAACTATATACTCTGTCTCAGGCTTTAAGCATACAATCTGGCTTTCAGACTACAGATCCTGATTAGGCAGCCGTGGCCTACTGGTTAGCGCTTCAGACTTGGAACCGGAGGGTTGCCGGTTCGAACCCTGACCAGTAGGCGCGGCTGAAGTGCCCGGTTGTTGCAGGCAGCTCACTGCGCCGGGATTAGTGTGTGCTTCACTTCACTGTGTGCTGAGTGTGTTTCACTAATTCACGGATTGGGATAAATGCAGAGACCAAATTTCCCTCACGGGCTCAAAAGAGTATATATACTTATACTTATACTTTGATCCTGTTCAACTATGTCCTCTGCCCACAACTTTTTCAAAATAAATGTCCTTACTACAATAATTCACTATTAAATAATTTAACTATTTAAACTACTCAGCTACTGTTCAGCCATTTCAACTGCCAGTCATCATCAACTATGACTCCCGCCAACTGTTTCCTCTGCCCACAACTGTTTCCAAATTAAAGTTTGTTTTGCATTTTATGTTAATATATGTTTTGCATTTTCATGCACTGGTAATTTCCTTGAAATTACATTTTCTAGTTGACATTATTGTTTCTTATCAGGTACCATATGCAGCTGGGCTAGTGTTATATTATCTAATGTTGCTGTTTCTTCAGGATGCCAGTGGACTAGCGTTAGCTTATTCCATGTTACTGATTCTTCTCAGGTACAGTACATCATTGGGCTAGTGTTAGCTTATCTGATGTTACTGATTCTTCTCAGGTACAGTACATCATTGGGCCTATCTGATGTTACTGATTCTTCTCAAGAAAGAAATGAATGACGAACGCAGCATTTGACTGTGAGCCT
>NC_055975.1:32130655-32143155 GCF_018492685.1 Alosa sapidissima
GTGTGTTGAGGGCCTATTATTAGAGGTGGGTTTTGAGGGCCTATTATTAGAGGTGGGTGTTGAGGGCCTATTATTAGAGGTGTGTGTTGAGGGCCTATTATTAGAGGTGGGTTTTGAGGGCCTATTATTAGAGGTGGGTTTTGAGGGCCTATTTGAAGGAGGGAAGGGTGTTTGATGTGTGCAATGTGTTATGTGGATAATCAGTTTCATGTGTGTAATCTGTTTGATGTGTGTAATATGGTTGATGTGGGTAATCTGTTTGATGTGGGTAATCTGTTAACTCATTGAATGCCAAGCTGTTTTCGGAAGCTTTGTCCTAGAGTGCCAGCAATCTAGACCATTGTTGATGATTTTTGTGCAGCCACAGCATATTCTGTGTTATAGCTATGAGCACATACAATCGTTTGAAAGGTGAGACTTTAAGCTCTCAGTGGGTGCAAACCGTGTATTTCTACACGCCTCTGTTCCTGAGAAATCCCAAGCTAAACAGTGGCTAGTTTTCATCAAAATCGCTGTTTTTTTTTTTTAGAAATGGAGATATAACGTCTTTTGTGAAATATGAAGTGTTGCCTGTAAAGTTTCCGGGAAGTGACCTGGCGAGACTGCCACCTAGTGATAGACCCACGAAAATGGCCTGGTTTTGAGCTGACGTGCATGCGTCACTGATTCAACCCAAAGCGGCAACCGAGTTATGATAAAATGTCCAGATCGTGCGTTTTCATGAGTTTTCGATCGTCATATATTTCATTTCCATTCATCACAGAGTTCCCAAAATCACATATAAGGTGTGTTTGAGTGTCTAGTTTCATAATTTAAAAAAAAAGCTAAAAACGTAATATTACGTTTTTGCCACTCAATGAGTTAATCTCCCTGGTGCTGATTTGCTCCTAGAGTGCAGATGCGTTGGACCAGTCGGAGTCTGGCAAAGCCTCGCAGCAAGCTGCAGACTCACCTGAGGAAGATGTAGCTTCATCTGCATCTACAGACTCACCTGAGGAGTTATCTGGTGAGGTGTTGTCGAAAGTGGAGGCGTTTCCACCTGACGTGCCGGCCGATACTGCATGGGAAGGCGAGGAGGCGTGGCAGGTGATCTAATGTTCTAATGGTGTTCTAATGTTAATGGCGTTCTAATGCTGCACCTGTAATGGTGTTCTAATGTTAATGGTGTTCTAATGCTGCACCTGTAGATTTAATGTTAATGGTGTTCTAATGCTGCACCTGTAATGGTGTTCTAATGCTGCACCTGTAGATTTAATGCTAATGGTGCTCTAATGCTAATGGTGTTCTAATGCTGCACCTGTAATGGTGTTCTTATGCTGCACCTGTAATGGTGTTCTAATGCTGCACCTGTAATGGTGTTCTAATGCTAATGGTGTTCTAATGCTGCACCTGTAGATTTAATGCTAATGGTGTTCTAATGCTGCACCTGTAATGGTGTTCTAATGCTAATGGTGTTCTAATGTTAATGGTGTTCTAATGCTAATAGTGTTCTAATGCTGCACCTGTAGATTTAATGTTATTGGTGTTCTAATGCTGCACCTGTAATGGTGTTCTAATGCTGCACCTGTAATGGTGTTCTGATGTTAATGGTGTTCTAATGCTGCACCTGTAGCTCTTTACCTACATTTTATTATATTTCTGCAAATATAGTTCTTTAGCTTAAATGTTTCAGTGGTAATAGATTAAATGCTATTCTAATGCTACAACAATAGCGCTTTAGCTGAACCCGATTGACGCAAAGTGCGTCAAAAAACACACCCTTTCTTCTCTGTTACATTGCTCCGGAACTCTTCATCGCAGCGAGCTGCATGACAGAGCAGAAGCGGGGCTTTCCAAAGAGACTACATTCTTGTCTGTACGATCAAGTATGAAAATTAAAAAAATTAAATCAAATTGCATCATATTTACAGTCTACTTCTCTGCATTCACCTGCGCACCTATTACTCTCGTTTGAATTACTCGCGAACCACTGATCGCATCGTTATGGCAAGCATATCAAATGAAAGAGGGGACACAGGGCTATCCATTTGTACCATGTTTATCGATCCTTCTGGCTTATAAAAACAGACGAAGCGACTGCAAAATAATAACGTCATGTACACAAACCAACACTGCACACCCATTACTCTCATTTGAATTACTCGCGGACCTGTGATCGGATAGATATGCCACGCATGTCAGATGAAGGAGGAGACTCAGAGCTATCATTTGATACCAAGTACAGTGGGCATTGCTTCGATTTGGCCAGCTTCCCTCGCGGTCCGCGCGCGGGATCACACGGTATCACGCAACTTTAATTTGTATTTTTCCAGTGACGCTGCAACGACGCTGCAACAACCCAAACAACCGGCAGATGTCTCTTGTGAGCAGGGTGTCTCGTAAAAAGAAATGGAGCCTGGAAAACCCTACACAGACTTCACTACAGACTTTAGGAGACTAGTTTAGAAATAATTTAATAGCCAGAAATATGCCTGCCCTGCCCTAATAAAGAAATAGTTGGTTAACTGCGAGTGAATCCCGTTTGCAGCCGTAGAAGAAATGCAGGACAAATGAAACATTCCAGTTTTCTCGTAGTGCAACGATGATAGACAGACATCATTTGGACAAAATATAGAGCATGTTAACCTCCGTTGTTCAGCCAAATGCCTTCCTGTTACGTCCTGTTAACACAGAGTTACAGGCGATAAACGATTTTTGATGGTCACAAGTTTACTTCATTAGCGGTTTATTTTTTGGATTATTAAAGAGTGTTTTTCATTTAAAGGTTTGACTTCATGCTTATTCAGTAGAGCATTTAGTGCTCTCCCCAATCCCAAACGTTCACATTGCATGTTTGTTTGTATGCTAATGGATGCAACCGCGAGATACGCGTTTGACGGCAATGAGTTGTTAACAGACATGAACCAAGACATATAGCCCAGCAGCAATCTAGGGACTGTTTGTTATTTATCAGGGTTCCTGCGGGTCCTTAAAAAGTCTTAAAAAGTCTTAAATACAACTTTAGGTTTTTAAGGCCTAGAAAAGTCTTAAATTGTCTGGAATGTCTTGAATTTCTAAAAAGGAGGTATTAAATTTGTGTATGGGACCGCCAGCGAGTGTGAGAAAGCGAGTGAAATGTCTCCATCTGGTTTCGTGTATTTTTTTAAATGGAAATGTATAAGTGACTGGCTACTGAAGGAAGTGTAGTGGTTGCAGTGAAGATGTTTTCACGGGTTGTTAAAGGTGTGAAAATGGTAAGAATATGTAAAAAATATGCCTTACGTTTTCGTGGTATAGCCGAAGCCTGAGAGATAGCCTACGTAGGCCTAGGTAGCCTACGCGAGTGGTAGAGTGAGCAGGAGAAAGAGCTGGGTAAGCCAGTTAGTGATAGGGTGGCCATACGTTCGGATTTAGGCCGGACAGTTTAAAAGTCCTGTCCAGCGCAGCCTCAAGCCGGACGCTCATTTGTCCTCCTTTTTGGAGTTGCGCTGGGCTTATAGAATCTTTGGTCGGACGCAGCATCGTTTCACAAACTACGGACGCGAAGTCTGCTGGTCAAATTATGCGTGGTGCTTTTGTCACTCATCTGATAATTTGCTGCACAATTTATGAAGGAACCACGGACAGACAGAAAAAGAAAACAAACGTTTTCTCAATCAGGAGGAAATACACATTAAGTGTATCTGTTTGCATCTCTCCAGCGTGTTTTGCTGGCTTCGCCTAAGTAAATATCTGTCTAAGTTATAATAGCCTACCTGTAATATCGGTCTGCAGCTTGCTTGCCAGCCTTTCCCAGTAGGTCTACTTCGCAAAAGTTGTGAAATATAACCGCATATTTTTTTTGAATGTCGGCGACTGGCTACATAAAAAAAAAAACGCATCTGTAAGTGTGTTCATATTACGTGCGTGATTGAGATAAAACCAGCAGTTTTTCAGCAGGAACATGCGAGGACGGGGTTTAACTTTTTCCATACATTTTTTTAAAACAAGTCAATAGTTTACAATGTTTCAGTCAAGCTTTGGTTGGTTTAAATACAACTGGTATGCAAAATGTATTACCTTTGATTTGCTGTGCTGCATATGGGACAATAGATGCCTAAGTTAGTAGGCCTATTAGAATATTTAAATAGCTTAGTCTACCTTTGAAAAAATAAGGGAATCCAGTTCAGAACACATGTTTGGCAAGTAGCCTAGGCTTCTACAGACACAGGTGAAGAACAGTCAGCCTCAGCCAGTAGCACAACCAGATATGTACAGCCAGCTTCAAAAGCAAGCAGTCCAGACCCTAAAATTGGGCATTGAATAGCTGTGAAGGTAATTCACACATAATTATTTTCTTTCACCAAAATATATTTGGTAACTTCTGTAGACATCCCAAATGGGATGGGTGTTAAAATTAAAAAAAAAATAGTAGAAACGTTTCTACTATAGTAGAAAAAAAACTATTGCATAAAACAGTTTTAAGTTGTATCTTTTTTGCCATGGTATAGTCTTAATTTTTCCATTTAGATGTCTTGAAAAGGTCTTAAAAGTCTTTAAATTTGCACTTGGAAAATGTGCAGATACCCTGTTTATTGAAGGGGCCACCGGTGGGATTTTGAGTCAAAAGTTGCATGACCCTCCCTTGCCTGGATTTGTTTTCACTTTTATAAAGGCTTTGTTTGAATGCTGTTGGAATAAATAGTAGTTGATTATAAAGGCAACTTTCTGTTGCAATATTCTGTGTGTTCTGGTCTGCAGGTAACTTGATAAGCCAGTGGTTCTCAAACTTTTTCTTTCATTTCCCACTTTGATCAAGGAGGCATTGACTGATGATAGTGGTAACGTGTTATCCCGAGGCCTTTGCAAGTCAGCATCTCCGAGCATAAGTTTTCGATGTCCCAAACGGAGAGCCATACTTTATTGTTTTAACGATCTCTATGCTACTCACCAAAATGTAGGCATGGGAACATGAAGTATCCAACTGTCGTGTGTTAAATTATTGTGATTACGAGCCAGTGGTTTTCAAACATTATGCGTGACTCGGACATCTAACTAAATGCAACAGGCTCATCGTCCTCGCATTCGCAAAATGCGGACCAGTGTTTTGTCAAATTGCAAATAGCTATTCGTTTTAACGAATTTTTATGATAGTATGAAGTACTTTTTGTATAGCCGTTTTGTGAAGCGGCACCGGTAGGCTATCAAAAACAGATTTCGATTTTCGTTACCACTGTGTAGTCAAGCCTTAAGCCATACCCAAGTAGCCTAAATCGAGGTAATGTTTAATTATGCATAATTTATTTTGTTATTGAATTCGTAGGCTGGGATTCCTCTCGGCAACAATTATGTTTAATGGTAGGCTCCTGCTTTTTCAGAAGGGGCGGCAGTCAGGCTACTGACAGAGCGATGTACAGTGGCAGAGTGACGCACAGAGGTGGTACTAAAGTTTCACGCAGCTTCACGCCGCGTAATGCGTGACTGATGTGGCCATTTGAAAGCGACGCCTACTGTACACCCTTTGGTTATAAAACAGACAAAGTGACAGCAAAATAATAACTTCATATAGCTGGACCCTACGTTTTTGTCTGTTCTTGTGGCAAAGCATGTTTATAATCCAACGCTATCGTGTGTTTCTCTATGGCAAAGCATGTTCATAATCCGGTTTTGAGATCCTAGCAAATTCCTGCATGGCATCCAATTCAAGGCTCACATTGCATCCCAATTTGTTCAACAAAAAAAACACCTTTTTTGCCTTCACTTTGTTCATGGCAGTGCGGTAAAAAGTTGAGAATCATTATGAGTGCATACACCATAGGCACACAGGCTAACACGCAACCTCGGGTCAAGTCAGGTCAGATCAGTTCGTGTCACAGATATGGAGCACAGAAAGGTCATTTTTCATCACTAAATAAAAAATGGCATTTATTTCTGTAAATCACACACCACATATTTCTATAAATTGCTCAGCCCCAGAGTATCCCTCCAACATGGCAATTATATTGCCCGATTCAGGACAGTCTGCCCTACACACACATGAAATGCATGTAGAGCTATGAGCTTGCTGTGGTGAGATACATGTTGAAATATAAGAATTTTTATAATACGCTTTTTATATTTTAATTCAAAAATAAAAATAAAATCAATGCTAGTACAATGAAATTATGGCATATCTGGATAGCCTAGACTCTGCTGAAAAAAAACAATACATAATATGTCTGTGTGGCACTTAGAATGACCAGAATAAATCCTTATGAATAAAGGTAGTGAAAATGCCCTAAAAACAGCGTAGGGTTCTAAGGGTTAAAGACTTGCTTACATGACATTTTATGCCTAAAAACATGGCAAAAATCGATTTTTTTAGGGCTATTGACATCATATTCTGATTTACAGGATAACTAAAGTAGATATTCATAAATCCCTCTGTAAATTTTTCAACATCTATTATCTGAACACAATGAAAACATAATTTTGAACCTGGCTGTATCCAATGCTCAGGTTTCTTGCTTTAAAATGTATGCAAATTAGCGCATATTTAATTAGATAATGCCTAATTTGCATATGTAAACATTAAATTACAGAAAACTTGTAATACATTTTTTTCTCATATTAATGTATGTAATCAACTGGGTAAGTTTCATAGTGATATCTGCTTGTTAAAAATTTTACCCTATTCACCTGTAGTGTCTCGCCTTAAAAATCCAACCTGAACACCAATTTTAGTGAATGAAGAATGTATCGTAAATAAATAAATGTTCTTCCTTAAAATACAGGGGTAATAAGTATTCAACCCCTATGTTAAATTCCTATAGGGGCAGGCAGATTTTTTTATTTTATGGATCCAGGACACTATGCATCCTGATAAAGTTAGGGGCTATTTTAATTCCAAAGGCCAAGGGGACTTTATCAGGATGCATAGTATCCTGGACCCATGAAATAAGTGGCCTTTAAAAATCTGCCTGCCTCTATGGGAATTTAACATAGGAGTCAAATATTTATTACCCCTGTATTTTTTTTTTTGGAACTTCTTTTTATTTTCATTCATAAATTGCAGTCATACATTACATTAAATCCACAGCACAGGTCAAAACACAGCAAGTATATCCACAGGTATAAATGTCTTTGAGGTATTCTCAGTCTCTTGGTTGCTGGTCTTGCTTATGATTGATTTCCAGTCAGTTTCAGCAGTAGTTGAGTCAACTCACAACATACAAATACTCCACAAATGGCAATATTTCACACCAATTCACAAATTCAAACCAATATTCTAAGAGGTTAGTTCTATATAAGAAAACAAAAAAAGAATGAAATACAATAAAATAACTGTGCAGAATATAAAAAGCAAAAGGGATAGAAATGGTGGTCATTACTATATTAAATGAAAATGTAGGACAATTCTTGTCCATTTCCAAATAAAAGCCTCTGTTTTTAAATGTAAGAATGCGGTCAGATTCTCTATGTTATAAACCTCTTGGATTCGATCTTTCCATTGTGCAATTGTTGGAGGCTGTGGCTGCAACCACGAGGCTGTAATAACCTTATTAGCAATCAGGAGAAGTGTTCGTAATAGATCTGTGTCATCATTTTCTTCAAGATCATCTGGTAATACCCCTAGTACAAAATATGATGGTTCTAGAGGCAAGTCTATTAGTAAGCATTTCTTGATTTCTTTTTGTACATTTTGCCAGTAACCTGAGAGAATCGGGCAATCCCAAAAAATGTGTGTATGGTCCCCCACCATACCGCATCCCCTCCAACATTGCCATGAGGCATTGCTCCATTTTGATGTTATTTGTGGGGTCCTGAAGTACCTCATTCTCATCTTCCATCCAAACTCTCTCCAGTTGGGGCTACTGGTTAATTTATGTCCACGTTCGCAAGTATTTACCCATTGTTCATCAGAAATTATGACATTCATTTCTAATTCCCATTTTTCTTTGATATCCATACTATTATCTTTTAAATCTTCTTGCAATATATTATAGATATGTGATATGAACTTGGTTTTTATTGTGCCTTGAATAGTAGCAATAAAGAAGTGTTCTAATTTAGATGTTGGGTTACAAAGGCTTTCCCATTCTTCATGTTTATGTAAGTAATGTCGTATTTGTAAATATCTAAAGAAATCCTGTTGCGGCAGTTCAAATTTGTGTCTTAGATCTTCAAATGATCTTACAGTGTGTCCGTCAAACAGCTGATCCAAAAGAACTAAACCCGCCTTCTCCCATCTTTTAAAGCACCCATCAAGACCTGCTGGCACAAAGTCCACATTGCTTGCAATCCTTACAGCCCTGGATATGGTCATAGGAAGATGTAATTTTTTCCTCACAGTAGACCATATTCTAAGAGTGTTTTTAATCCATATATTATCTATCTTCCCTTTCCCCCATTGATTCTGACGTAGGAGTGGGACTGAATCTAGTGGGGTATTAGGACAGTCACCTTGCTCCATGTCTACCCATATTGTGTCCGTGTCTCTTGACAGCCAAGCAGCCATGGATCTAATCTGGGCTGCCCAGTAGTACTTTCTTAGGTTCGGGAGATTAAGCCCTCCATCAGCTTTTGAACATAATAGCCTCTTAAATTTGAGTCTGGGTGGTTTACTTTGCCATATAAACCTTGATAACCATTTATCTATTGTGTTGAAGGTGGAAGTGGAGACGTATATTGGTAGTGACTGAAAAAGAAAGAGTAGTCTGGGTAAAATGTTCATTCGTATTGTCTCTATTCGCCCTATAAGAGAGAGTGGTATGATTTCCCATCTTGAAAGATCGTCTTTTATTTGGCTCATCAGTTTACCATAGTTAAGTTTAAACAGATTAGTTACATCTGTTGTTAATATAATACCCAAGTATCTAAAGCTTTGGGAACAACGGCAGTTAAGTTTACCTGATAATTGCGTTGGCCAGCTTCCATTTAACATCATCGCCTCTGATTTTGACTGATTTACCTGATATCCAGAGAGTTGTCCATATTTTTTTAATGTATCCATTAGAGAAGGAATGGAAGTGATTGGGTCGCTAATATAGGCCAATAGATCGTCTGCATAGAGTGACATCTTATGCTCTTTCTTATTCATGTCACTAATGCCTTTTATATCTACATTTTGACGTATAGATGCTGCCAGTGGTTCAATATTTATAGCAAAAAGCAGCGGGCTGAGGCAATCACCTTGCCTCACCCCTCTCTGTATGCCAAAAAACTCTGAGCAGCAACCATTGACCCTCACTCGTGCCTTAGGATTTTTATAAATTACTCTTATCCAGTCTACAAATTGTGAGTGGAATCCCATCACAGACAAAGTTTTGTATAGAAAATTTAAATTTACAGTATCAAAAGCATTTCGAGCGTCAAAACTAATTAACAAAGAAGTCTTTTTTTGTTTTTTAGCACAGGTAATAATATTTAGTGTTCTTCTGATGTTATTCGCTCCCTGTCTTTTGGGTATAAACCCTGTTTGGTCCACATTAATTAGCTCTGTAATGTGCTTTTGAATTCTATGCGTTAAAATACTGGTCAGTAGTTTCTGATCATTACAAATCAAACTAATTGGCCTATATCCCTCACATTGTGTTGGATCCTTTCCTTCTTTATGAATCACTGATATTATTGCCTGTGACCATGTTTCGGGGGGGTTGTCTTCAGATAGAGAGTATCTGAACACCTTTGTTAGTATTGGAATAAGATCATCGACAAAGCATTTGTAGAATTCCCCTGACAGTCCATCCACACCTGGTGATTTATTGCTTTTCAGTCTTTTAATTGCATCTCTTATTTCCGTGTCAGTGATTGCTGATATCATTTGCTCTGAAGCTTCTTCTGACAATGAGGGGATATCTAGGCTAGCAAGAAAGGTCTCAATATCGTCTAATGCTGAGCTTGGTTTCATCTCATTATATAAGTTTTTATAGAATGATGCAAAGGCATTGGCTACATCTTTAGGGTGGGATACTGTTTTCCCTGCAGTAGGATGGTTAACCTTTGAAACAGTGCGGTCTGCCTGGGCTTTACGAAGCCGGAAAGCTAGAAGGCGGCTAGCTCTATTCCCTGATTCATAGTATTTTTGTTTGGAGAATCTTAATGCTCCTTCTGCTTTATAAGACAAGAGCTTATCTAATGACTTTCTTGCCTCTTTCAGTTCAGATAAGATGCCACTTGAACCTGTATTTCTGTGTTGTATTTCCAGCTGTTTTATTTTATTTTCTAGTTTTAATTGCTCTTCCTGTCGTTGTCTCTTTAATCTTGATGATATTTGAATAAATTTCCCTCTTATGACAGCTTTCGCCCCTTCCCACAAAACAGAGGGATTAACCTCACCATTGTCATTTATTTCAAAGTATTCTTTTAGGTGATGTTTTATTTCTTTTACTATCTCGGCATTATTCAGTAATGATACATTAAGTCGCCAATATTTGAAATAGGAATGAGCAGCAAAATTTATTTTCAATATCACAGGAGCATGATCGCTCAAGGTTATTGGTTCTATATGACAATCTATGACTCTATATAAATCCTGTTGAGGTAGGCAGAAAAAGTCAATCCTGGAGTAACTATTATGAACAGAGGAGAAGAAACTGAAATCTTTCCCTTTTGGGTTTTTGGCCCTTCATGGGTCCTTTAGTCCTAGTTCTGAAAACATATTATTCAGAGTCTGTGTTTTTTTGTTCTTCACCTCCTTGTCAGCTGGTGTCTTGTCTAATTTCCCATTTTGGACAGCATTAAAATCCCCACCTATTATCAGCAATCCCCTGGTGTTATCTGCAACAATATTGGAAATTTCCCTGAAAAAAGCATTGTCATACTCATTGGGGGCATATACATTCAGAATGGATATATCAGCACCTCCCATTTTTCCAATTACCATAACATATCTCCCCATTTTATCCTTTACCACTTTCTCAGTACAAAATGGCAGATTTTTACTTATCAGGATGGCCACACCTCTCTTTTTGCCATTTGAAGCACTATACACCAAGTTCACCCATTCTCTTCTTAATTTTGTATGTTCACTCTCTGTTAAGTGTGTTTCTTGCAGTAACGCAATGGAACATTGCATCTTTTTCATTTGAGACATAATTTTTTTCCTTTTGATAGGATGATTCAACCCATGGACATTGTAGGTCACCAAAGTTATTTTATCCATTTGGATAAATAAAGCACTTCAATTTGAACAATAAAGACATTTTCCCAAATATAAACCTGTATCTGTAAGACGTATGCTGCAGGACTGCATGGTAAGAAATTACAATCATCTCAAACTTGAAAATTGAACAAAAAATTATAAGAAATCTGACTTCCAAACACATGTCAGAATTCACCAACATAAAATCAGTCACAACAAAAAAGGAGAGTTGTGGCAGTCTCTCCAAAAACGTACACCTAGTGTAATTGCAAATAGGCATCAAATTGCCTTTGCTAAAGCCTCCCAGAAAAGTGAGAAGAAAAAAAAACGTGGGAGGGAAAGGGGGTGAGGAAAAGGCCTAAGTTGCCTCTCTAAGTAGCTCTTCACTCAAGGAGAACATTGAACTCATCTAAATATTCAACATCTCGTCAATACTCTTTTCTTCAATATGCCATAACGTTTCACTACTCACAGTTCACATTTATATGATGGTAGTGTTTATTCATTGGTCACTCGCAGAAAACTCTTCAGGTCCGCACTCGTCATTGATGGGGGGTTCGCCTGCTTTCTCGTCTTGTTTTTCGTGGATGCTTGCGCCCAGCTGTTTCTTAGAAGTTCTGCCTGAAGCTTTTCCCGTTCCTCAACGTGAATATGGATACCCAGTTCAGCCAGTACTGTTGAGGCGTCGGCAAGGGTCGGGAAGGTCTTTACTCCGGAATCCAAGTGAATTTTCAATTTCGCAGGATAGGGCGACTGTGCTTTTATATTCTTCTCCTTCAGCTGCTTAATCACGTCTCTGACGTCTTTGCGCTTTTTCTGCACCTCAGCTGTATAATCCTGGTCGAAGAATATCTTGTATCCATTGTGTGTCACCCCACCTTTGTGCTTCCATGCTTCTTGGATGATCATTTCCTTGACTCGATAGTCCAGGAACCTGATGATGATGGATCTCGGGGGGCTATCTGGGTCAGTAGGTTTCTGGGTCAGGGATCGGTGAGCCCTCTCCATATTCAGCTCGAATTCTTCCGATAAAAACAGTGAGCTGCGGATGACAGTTGATATGAAACCGACCATGTCGTTCTTTTCCTCGCCCTCCTGTATGCCGTAGACTCGAAGATTATTCCGTCTTGCCCTTGATTCTAAGTCCTCACATTTAGCTGTAAGATTGGCCTCTCGGTGTAGTAGGTAGCAGAGGGCTCGTTGGTGTCTTTGTGTTGCATCTTCCGTATCACAAAGTCTCTGCTCAGCGTCTGTCATACGGCCCTCCAATTTGGTTGTTCTCTCCGTCACTTCTTTCAATGCGGATTCAACTCTTGCCAAGGCAGCTTTAGTCTCCTTAGAGGCCTCAGCATGCTCTCTTCTCAATGCGCGTAGCTCCTCCACCACACTCGCCATGTTGTCTCCATCTAAGTTTGAGCCG
>NC_055975.1:32148155-32153155 GCF_018492685.1 Alosa sapidissima
ATTCCCCATAATTTAGTTCAAAAAGTTTATCTTTCATATATTCTAGATTCATTAGATTTAATGTGACATATTTCAAGCCATTTTTGTTATATGACTGTTTTCATGAGCTGTAAGCCGTAATCATCAAGATGACAACAATAAATGGCTTGACGTATTTCACTTTATAATATATATATATATATACTGCTCACTTTATTATATATATATATATATATATATATATATACTGAACACTTCAATCATACACTGGATCGGAGGTGAGTGTTTTATTTTGCAAGAACTGTCAGACATTCTGTGAATGTAGTTTGAGAATGGAGAAAAGCGTGGAAGGTTTCAAAAAATGTGTTTTAATAATTGTGGAAAACTGTAAGCGTTCCCTTATTTTTTTTGAGCAGTGTATATATATAGGAATAATAGACAGAAATAGATAATCAGATAGATACATATTAGATAATCAGATAGATAGATAATTAGATAATCAGACAGCCCAGAGGTGCACTGATGCCCCCTAGTGGATGTTTCTGTTCATGTGAAATGGAAGTGTGTGGAGCGCAAAATGCTCCAGATGTGTCAAGTCTGTGCAACAGTATTGTTAAAATGTGTGTGTGTGTGTGTGTGTGTGTGTGTGTCCAGCCACTGGTTCAGCGTGCTAAGTCAGGTGCACGGCTCCACTGAGCAGGAGATCAGTGAGATGAATGCTGAACAGGCCAACCCTCAGAATGCAGTGGTGAGTTAACACACACACAAACATTGTATATGGAATTGATATTAGCATAGTCTGCTAATCACGGCTAAGGCCCAAGTGACATTACATGACACTGGGTGGCCAGCTATTGGGGAAAAAAGGACATCATTTTGCCCGGAAAACATTGATTCATTGAATTCTTGAATTTCCCCTGGGGAATCAATGAAGTATCTATCTATCTATGGTTACAATACGCTTCAGAAGCTTACAATACACTTTACTATCTGATGCACACACACACATAAAGACACATACACAAACACACACACACTTCACTATGCTATGTCCTTTTATATCTTTATATCTCATCTTGACTGTTGCTGTTAGTCTCTGTCTTGTCCCTCAATTGAGTGTCGGGGTGTTGTATGTTACTTTGTACTTATGGTTTCTATGGTAACTGCCTAGGGACATCCGATGAAAACTAGCTGCATTTATGGTTTCTATGGTAACTGCCTAGTAGTGCTGGGCGGTATACCGGTTCACACCGTATACCGGTGTAAATTTTGCTGTTGATTACACAACGTTTGGAACGCTGCACCGCGCAACAGTGTTTCAGACGGGACTTTTTTCACACGCACGCATGGTGCAACTGCGAGGCATAGTTATAGGGTAAACACAAAACACCTTAAGTTTTTCCCCTTAAGTATGACCTTTAAGGCTTAATTTCTCCTTAGGTAAGGGGTTTATTTAAGGGTGTTGCACAGGATACCTTAAATTGTTTCTTTAGTTAAGGAAAAACGTTAAGGGATACTGCATTGAAAGGGATTTACACGAAAATTCAATTGAGATTGTTCAACAGCTGTAACTAGCTGGCTAGTAGGTGATGTCGTTCGTTAGCAACCCACCGAAGTGAAGTTTAATGATCTTATTATTCATCTCACTTTAAGAATATTCGCTGAAATTATCCAGGTAGCAAGTAAAGCATGTTATAGACAGGAACTGAGCAATACTAGCTGGCTAGTTAGAAATGATCCTGACTGTCATCAGTGCACCAAAACGAAATTTTTTTGTTAATGTTTTGCCTAGCGAACCGAACCGAAGCTCATGGCAGGCCACATGAAGTTAAAGTTAGCCTACCACTAACGTCATGTAAACCACACAATAACAATAAGGCATGTTTCTGATAGGCCTATTTGACAGAGTATATATAATTTTCAAAAAAGTGTAATTATTGCAAGTTGCACTACTTTTTGTATTGGTTTTAAGATGTTTGTGAAATTTGCACAGTAAAAGTTCTGTATTTTGAATGCAATTGTCTTTGCATTCTGATTAGATTCTTCATTAGAATCATGAGTGGCTCTTTGTAAACAGCATCATTTTCTGGGGCCATGCAAAACTGCATTACCACTAGTGTGGCGTTATTCTACATCATGACAGTAAAATAGACCATCCTTAGTCAATGTACTGCAGCAATTCCTCTCTCAACCTGTAGAAAATGCTGTGAACATCTGATTATGCATGAAAAAAAAAAATACCGTCATATACCGTGAAACCGTAAGAATTTTGAAAAATACCGTGATATACATTTTTGGTCATACCGCCCAGCACTACTGCCTAGGGACAGCAGATGAAAACTAGCTGTTGCTAATTCTGGCATATTTACATTGTGTATTTTATACTGATCTCCCTAAAAATGTACTGCCCCTACTAAATAAACATGTACACAAATAAATAAATAAATAAATAAATAAATAAATAAATAAATAAAAGTGTACTACTCCTATTAAATAAATAAATAAATTCATGAATAAATAAAACTAAATACACAAATAAATATATATATAACTATGTACTGCCCCTACTAAATACACAAATAAATAAATAAATACACAAACAAACAAATAAATAAATATGTACTGCCCCTACTAAATACACAAATAAATAAATAAATATGTACTGCCCCTACTAAATACACAAACAAATAAATAAATAAATATGTACTGCCCCTACTAAATACACAAATAAATAAATAAATATGTACTGCCCCTACTAAATACACAAACAAACAAATAAATAAATATGTACTGCCCTACTAAATACACAAATAAATAAATACACAAATAAATAAATAAATAAATATGTACTGCCCCAACTAAATACACAAATAAATAAATAAATAACTATGTACTGTCCCTACTAAATACACAAATAAATAAATATGTACTGTCCCTACTAAATACACAAATAAATAAATAAATATGTACTGCCCCTACTAAATACACAAATAAATAAATAAATAAATAAATAAATATGTACTGCCCCTACTAAATGCACAAATAAATAAATAAATAAATAAATAAATATGTACTGCCCCTACTAAATACACAAATAAATAAATAAATATGTACTGCCCCTACTAAATACACACACAAATAAATAAATAAATATGTACTGCCCCAACTAAATACACAAATAAATAAATATGTACTGCCCCTACTAAATGCACAAATAAATCAAATAGATAAAAGTGTCTTTGTTGCTTTTTCTCCCTCTGACCTCGATTCTCTGTTCATCTCCATCAGGGATCTCTGGATGTTGGGATGATAGACTCCGTCTGTGCTTGTGACGCTCCAGATAGGTAGCAAACGCACACACACGCACAAAAAGAAACACACACACATTAAGCCCAACTTAACACACACGCACAAAAAGAAACACACACACATTAAGCCCAACTTAACACACACGCACAAAAAGAAACACACACACATTAAGCCCAACTTAACACACACACACAAAAAGAAACACACACACACATTAAGCCCAACTTAACACACACGCACAAAAAGAAACGCACACACATTAAGCCCAACTTAACACACACGCACAAAAAGAAACGCACACACATTAAGCCCAACTTAACACACACGCACAAAAAGAAACACACACACATTAAGCCCAACTGAACCCTGACCTTTTCTAGCCTCAACCTCCTCTTGCCCCTAACCCCAAACTATTCTAACTATTCACCTCTCTTTGCCCCCAACCTCTCCTGACCCCTGACCTGTGACCCCTGACCCTGCTGTGCTGCCCCCTGCAGGCCGTTCTCGTTCGTGCTGCAGTTCTCCCAGCGGCTGCTGGAGTGCCGCGCTGACAGCGCAGAGGAGATGCACCACTGGATCACACTGCTGCAGCGCAGCAAAGGAGACGCCAGGGTCCAGGGCCAGGAGTTCCTGATGAGAGGTACACACACACACACACACACACATATGCACACACACACACACGCACACACACACACACACACATACAGTTACTGTTGTTTTTTAGCGAGAGCTGTTGAGGGCTTTAGGTTTTATCATGACATTCCTCATCATCATAACAGCTGTTTTTTACTAATGTTTATCATCATCATAACAGCTAATGTTTTTTACTAATGTTCAGTGTTGGGAACGTTACTTTAAAAAAGTAATTAGTTATAGTTACTCACTACTTGTTCCAAAAGTTAGTAACTGAATTACTCTATGATAAGAGTAACTTGTTACCAGGGAAAGTAACTATTTGCGTTACTGTTACAAAAAAAAAGTTGCTATATGTCAAAGATTTTGGATATTTTTTAGCTTTTTTAAGCAGCCAGTTGAAATGAGTAGAACTGACAGGTGTTTGTAGGCTACATAACTTTCAATATTTATTAGATAGATAGATAGATAGATAGATAGACACTTTATTGATCCCCAAGGGGAAATTCAAGATATTGCACATCGACAAACCTATGGTAGACTTCAGCCTGTGTCATAGGTTTTTGTTGTGAGGCAGAAAGATTTAGCTTTTGCTGCTTGGAGGACTTTGCTCCGAGTCCTTCTTTGCTAGTTGATGGCGAGCTATCATCTTTGGTGGAGGTATCGGTGTTTTTGGCCACTAGGTTTAGATGCGTGTGTGAGATGCTTCATTAAATTAGACTTGCTTACAACGGATGTCGACAAAGGCTTTGCTCCCGGACATAATGTACACATTACATGTATGTTCTTGCCTTGATGAATTTGAAGTAGTGCTTATATCTCCACCTTGAAAAGGCCAACTTTTCAGATTGCTCCTGACCTCTGCTGTTTCATCGAATCTCTATTTTAGCGGTTGCGTGTGTGTGTGTGGCAAGTGTGCTGGCAAGTGTGTAAAAACACTGGCTCTGATTGGCTATCATGAAACATGACTCTGCCTTAGCCAATCATAATCGCTTACATCGTTATTAACCCAGGGTGCGTTCGGATTACACAGTTTATTCAATCAATGCATAGTAATGCACCGCATTTTACGTCCA
>NC_055975.1:32158155-32206363 GCF_018492685.1 Alosa sapidissima
CGCTAGCTGGCATTTATTTGAAATGTTATTAGAAAAGTTGTAAGGTGAAAACTTTATTTCACAGTGTGTTCTAAACAACATAATGGCATTATATTAATCTTTCATGTGCATGAGGCCCATATAGCATCACAGTGAATATGACGATCATGTTAAAAGTTAGCTGGCAAAAAAACATCAATATGTAGATTACATACCTGATGTCACTAAGCTGTCAAAGAGGCTACGGAACCATCTCCGTTATCGCTAATTAAACTCAGCTGACTGGTGTTAGCGCTTAGCCATAGTTGCTGTTAAATGCCTACTAGCGCTGGGAATCTAAACACTTCAACCCCGACATGTAGCCTAACATGTTCAAAACTATTGCGTGTTATGGAGGAAGACATGACATTTCTTGAAGCATTTTGGAACACACTGAATTAACTAGGGAAAGTAGAGTCCATGTTAGATTAGCTTGCTTGCAAATGCCGTTGTCCATGACCTGGCAGTTCTATGGCAAGTGGTTTTTAACATACCTTATGGCAAACCACCTACACTGGGTAAACTTGAAAGCAGAGCTTACCATTGTGTGTGCATCCATGGCAAGCTGTTTCAACATTTAAATGTAGGCTATTATACGCAATGAGATATTGATAGTAAATTGAATATAACAGTTCAATGTTATGTTCAAATTTGTCTTATCAATAAAAAAAGTAATTCATGCTTCAGACCATTTTAATATAAAAACAAAGTACCGGTTCGGGCACCGTTTCGGCACCGGCATCGTTTTGAAAGTATCGATTTAGCACCGGTATCGGATAAATCCCAAACGATACCCAACCCTAGTCACGATACATGGGTCACGATACATATATATAACGCACATGTTGTGATACAATACATTAATCTGAATTTGTGTGTGTGTGTATGTGTGGGTATGTGCGTGCATGTGTGTGTGTGTGCGCGCGCGTGCATATGTGTGTGTGCAAATGTGTGCGTGTGTGTGTGTGTGTGTGCGTATGTTGTGTATGTGTGTGTGCGCATGTGTGTGTGTGTGTGTGTGTGCGTATGTTGTGTATGTGTGTGTGCGCATGTGTGTATGCATGTGTGTGTGCATATGTGTGTGTTATGTGATTGTATGTTTCTGTAGTGGAGAGGCGTGGTCATAGGCGGGGCTCGCTTCACTCTGAAGCTCTGAAGATGTTTGATTCGCTGCTGCAGCTGGAGGGCGTGGCCAACCCTGTGTCAGCCATTCAGGGGCTGCTGCAGACCGCCTGGGAGCTCCGCCCACTCAGGGAGGAGCTTGTCTGTCAGCTGCTCAAGCAGACTAGTGGAGACGCCGCCCCATTAAGCAACTGGCAAATCATGGCGTGCGTCTGCTGCAACTTTAGCCCCGCCTCCCGCTCCCTTCTCACACACCTCAAGTTCCATCTTAAGAGGTGAGCCAGACAGATTGTGTGTGTGTGTGTGTGTGTGTGTGTATATGTGTATGCTGATTGTGTCTGTGTTGTGTGTGTGTGTGTGTGTGTGTGTGAGAGACAATGTGTGTGTCTTCTCTAGTGTGTGTATGTGTGAGAGAGACAATGTGTGTGTCTGTCTTCTCTAGTGTGTGTTGTGTGTGTGTGTGTGTGTGTGAGAGAGAGAGACAGTGTGTGTGTCTTCTCTAGTGTGTGTGTGTTGTGTGTGTGTGTGAGAAAGACAATGTGTGTGTCTTCTCTAGTGTGTGTGTGTGTGTGTGTGTGAGAGAGACAGTGTGTGTGTCTTCTAGTGTGTGTGTGTTGTGTGTGTGTGTCTGTGTGTGAGAGAGAGACAATGTGTGCAAGGATTAAAGTTCTCCGTCGTAGGACGGATGAGATCCGATGAGAAAAAAAATAGTCCCCCCCCCTCCTATCACCTTTGCTTTTCCTTTTTTAAGGCAACTACAAATATTAGGTCCGATGAATTAATGTGTGTGATGGTAAATGTTTAAAGACCTAATAGTGTTCTTGAGAACTTTCTGTGTCTCAATCAGTGACCGCTCAAGAAGATAGCCTACGTCAGCCATGAGTTTCGCTTAATGTTGTAGCTACACACTTGTCTCGGGCGTTTGCTTAAAAAAAAAAAGAACACGTATGGAGGACTATAGCGGTCTAAAAGTTGGATTATAGTGACACATTAGAGACAGCTGATGAGGTTGGCCAATCCGTTTAACTTTTTTGGATATGATATTGTGAGCTCTATGTGCGAATTCGGAGAAGAAGCGTAGGCTGTGTTCTTTCCGTGCATCAATGTAGACAATTTCTTACTATCGCGAACTCTTGTCAGGGGAGGTCATTCATTTTGGGTGTCACCTATGACTTGAACAGATAGCCTGCTATGCCACCCGATGTAGGCTACTATTATTGTTACAGTTTTTAATCAATGCAACTAACATTATGTGTAAAACAACGCAATATAAACCGTAGCCTATGCAATTTATTATCCCGTCTGTTATGACATGTACAACAATGTTTTTCACAATTTGCGACGAAAGGTTTTGACTGAGCGTGTTAGCATAAAAAAAAAATATCACTGTCATCATCGCAAACTGTTGAGTAAGGGGGTCAGTCTGTTTGTGACGCACAAACAGCCTTGTAGCCTATTTTGCTTAGGCCTCACTTTTAACGACAGTAGGTTGTGAGTGTATGTTGAAAAAATAACCATACAATTAAAATAGTCAACTTAAAACTTTGCTATAAAATATTATAGCCAGAACCTCGCATATTAGCGTCATGATTTGTGTGCATCTATTTGGCAAGGCCACTAGCTGTCATGGATGCGTTGTTGCTAAAGGAAGGCAAGGCATGTGTCAAAAGTTAAAAAATAAATGGAGATGGGCAGCTGTTGGAAACGGGGGAGAACTAACAAGCCATGGTGTAAAGAAATTAAAGTGCCAGGGGTTTGCTTTTGCGCGGTTCGCTGCAAGAAAATTGTTTATGGATGCAATAGGAAAACGTTTTAGCACGCCACCAATCAGAAGACCGCCATAAGGTTAACGTTCGTGCACTTCAGAACATCTTCCCTACCTGGTGCAACTAGCCACCACGACAGAGGTAGGCTACGTTTATCTATGGCTGACCGTTTTTACGTTTAGAAAGTAGGCTACGCATGTTCTTTCATAGCGCAACACGACCTGTCGCAACCTCTTGTCAACCTTCTACAATCTGTTGCTGAAGACAAAAGCACCGTCTCCAGATTGTCGTTATCAAATGCGCAGACCTCCTGCATGAGCACACACAGACTGAGAGACTGCTCATTGGAAAACTGAGTTGTCTGTAAAACTCAAAATTACCATGTTTTCATTAAATGCGGATGAGGCAACAAATGGAAATATGAACAATATCTAGAATGTTCTGATTCGTTACTTTGATGAGGAAATGGGAAGTCTTGCAAACTTGATTTTATAGATTTTACTTGGTGTTGAATTGCATATTAACAAGAAAAAAATCTCCCCTTTAAACACTTTTGGCCTGAAGTAATTAAATAAGAGTGTGTTAAAGCCTTTCTACAATATTGCTGCAGTAGAAAAGAACAGCAATGGCTAATCAGCAATGGTCAGGGATGGTACTAAAATATATTTTTGTTCATCAGGAAAACTCAATCTCAATCAAGAACACTCAATTCGCCTTATTCACATGGCGGCCATTGGCGGCTAAAACGAGGCTACAGGGTACACAAACCATAGGATTGTTATGTTCTATGCATTCACCTGTAGGTGGCATTAATTATATAGTAAGTGTACCCTGTAACCTCGTTTTGGTTTAAACAATGGCCGCCATGTGAATAAGGCGAATACTCCCTTTACTTTGCTGTTTGCATCTTTTGTACATTAAAAACCAATAGGTCGCGACCGCAAAAGGGGTGCTATCTCTATAGGTAGATATGAACAACGTATGACTTATGGCCTGAAAAAAGTTCAAACGATTTTTTTTCACTTTAATCCCTGTGTGTGTGTCTTCTCTTGTGTGTGTGTGTGTGTGTGTGTGAGAGAGACAGTGTGTGTGTCTTCTCTAGTGTGTGTGTGTGAGAGAGAGACAGTGTGTGTATCTTCTCTAGTGTGTGTGTGTTGTGTGTGTGAGAGAGAGACAGTGTGTGTATCTTCTATAGTGTGTGTGTGTGTGTGTCAGAGAGACAATGTGTGTGTTCTCTAGTGTTCTCTCCCTCACCTCTCTCCCATCTGTCCCTCTCGTCTATGGGTGGGTCAGAGCGAGGGAGTGTCCTGAGGACACTGAGGTGGCGCGTTTGGCTGCCTTTTCCTACGAGGCCCTGCGGCGTGTGTGTGGGCGCGCACGTGAGTGTGTGTCGTCCCAGCAGGAGCTCAGCGCCATCCTGCGGTTCCAGGACATGAACACACACATCCACTGCCACGGGGGAGGAGTCTGCAAGATCAGCATCAACTCACACACCACTGCAGGAGAGGTACACACACACACACACACACACACACACACACACACACACACACACACACGTGTATAAAATGTGATATATTGATGTGTGTGTGTGTGTAGGTGGTGCAGCGGCTCTTGAGAGGCCTGCAGATGGAGGACAGCAGAAACATGTTCTCGCTCTTTGAGGTCAGAGGTCAAGCAGAACGAGCACTGGACAGCAGGACTGCCGTCGCAGACGTACTGGCCAAGTTTGAGAGGTGTGTGTGGCTGTGTGAAAGAGAGAGAAATCCTGTGTGTGTGTGTGTGGCTGTGTGAAAGAGAGAGAAATGCTGTGTGTGTGTGTGTGTGTGTGTCTGTGTGTGTGTGTGGCTGTGTGAAAGAGAGAGAAATCACCATGTTTTTAATGATGTTTAATTCACCATGTTTAAGAGAGGAGCTGGATAGGTGATGTTTAATTCACCATGTTTTTAATGATGTTTAGTTCACCATGTTTTTAATGATGTTTAATTCACCTTCACCATGTTTTTAATGATGTTAAATTCACCATGTTTTTAATGATGGTTGCAGGCGGACAGCAGAGGGCGCTGCTGTTCAAACAGACTGCCGTCTCTACTTCAAGCTCTACTGCCACTTAGACACACACAGCGTGCATCCCACCAGCATGGAGTTTGCCTTCATGTTTGAACAAGTAAGCACACTCACATTACAATACATATCATACACATGACGTACAACACACACAGAAACACTGCAGTTTTCAAGCAAGTGTGAGTGTACTTTGTATTTCTCTCTCTCTATATATATATATATATATATAGAGAGAGACCCCTTCACGGTCCACGTCACAGAAAAGGTGTGTGCATGTCGGAGTCAGAAAGCTTTCCATCCCATTGAATTGTATGTGTGTGTGAATTGACTGAAATGTCAAGGAAACATCAAGAAAAATGCTTACTTGTACTACTTTTTTGCATGTATACATGCTGGGCTTGTCAACCAGATAGCCTTATATGTCGGGCTAATGAATCTCTGGCCACTTGCTAACGTCATTTACCCATTCTGTTATCAGCTCAGGATCAGACAGATAATCGCCATTAGCTAAGGTACAGGACGCAGCCCTTGGGTAACATGCCGGCCTATTAGCTGTTGCCAACATTAAAGGACTCCGGATGATCTCCAACATTAAAGAGTCTGGATGATCTCCAACATTAAAGGGGGCTGGATGATCTCCAACATTAAAGGGGGCTGGATGATCTCCAACATTTAAAGGGGTCTGTCCTGTGTGCACAAGCACCTAAGTGAGTGGCAGCCTTTTCAGTAGCTCAGCCTGTTCTTTCATAACATTTTCCTTTGCAAATGTTTTATCTTTTCCACGCACCGTGTAGATATATTTCTATCATATGGATATGGCTACCGGTATTACTCATCCGCAACACAGAAGTAAGAACAACTGCTTGAGCTGAGAACAATGGGCCATGCCGGTACTGTTTAGCCTACTGAGGAACTGAGGACACATGCCGGTACTGTTCACCCTACTGAGGACACATGTTTGAGCACTTTCACAGACGTCAAGTCAACTGTCAGACTCGGTAGAAGTGTGTGTGTGTTTGTATGTGTGATATGAACCATTCTTCCATAACATTCTAAATCCTCAAACATTTAGAGGAATGATATTAACCGTTCTTCCATAATGTTTTAACCGGTTACATTTAGAGTGTGTGTGTATGAACCATTCTTCCATAACGTTCCGGTTACATTTAGAGGAATGATATGAACCTAGGGCTAGGGTTCTTCTGTAACGTTCTCACCGGTTCCATTTAGAGGAGAGGCCTTGGAACACTGGAACAGGAATAAAAAAATAATGTTTTTGCTTAGAACGAAACTAAATGAAAAACATTCTGTTTTCAGTCCCTGGTGTTTGTGTAACGTGTGTGTGAGTTTTGACACAATGAGCCGAAGTTGTGCAAAAATGTTTAAGCAATGGGCAAAAAATGTAATACTCTGTGTATGTGTGTGTGTGTGTGTTGTGTTAATACTTTGTGTGTGTGTGTGGTTGTTTAGGCCCATGAGGCAGTTATACAAGGACGCTATCCTGCTCCAGTGGAGACTCTGCAGATTCTGGCAGCCCTGCGGATTCAGTACCTGCTGGGAGACTACAACTCCCAGAATGCCTGGCCCGACCTGGAGCAGCTATTTCCTGTCAGTCGCCTGCGCAGTCGCCTGCAAGCCTGCACGTCTCTCTCCCGCTCTAACTCCGCCCACAGGAAGCGCTCCTCTTTCTTGGAAGGAACTCTCAGGCGCAGCCTGAGGGGGAGGGCCAGAGCTGAAGAGTCACAGGAAGAGGCGTGGTTTGAACAGGAAGTGTGTGTATTGCGAGGAAACGTGCAGGAGAAGTGGGCGCGTCTGGAGGGCATGAGTCAGCAGGACAGTATGCTGAAGTACATGAACATCATCAGAGAGTGGAAAGGATACGGCTGCAGCCTGTTTAACGTGCAGGTACACACACACACCTGCAGGTTCACACACGCACGCACACACACACACCTGCAGGAACACACACACACACACACCTTCAGGTACACACGCACGCACGCACACACACACTAGGCCTGTTTAACATGCAGGTACACACACACACACACACACACAAAGGGCATGCTAACCTAGGCCTGTTTAACGTGCAGGTACACACACACACACACACACAAAGGGCATGCTAACCGAGGCCTGTTTAACGTGCAGGTACACACACACACACACGCACACGGCATGCTAACCTAGGCCTGTTCAACGTGCAGGTACACACACACACACACAAACAGGGAGTCCGCGGGGTTATGAAAGGTATTAAAAGGTAGTAAATGAAATTAGCCAAATTTAAGGCCATACCGATTTTTTTTTTCCAATCGGTTCGTTCCGAACAGAAACGGAATTATAACGTTTCCGGTTATGAGTTCCACCAATAAATTGACGTTCCCGAACCGGTTAGAACAAAAAAATACTGTTCCCGGAACGGTTAATTTCGTTCCTGTCAGCTGTTTAATGCTATAGAATTATGTCACATCTTTCTCATCCAGCTTAAACCAAATGTAATAATATTACAACTATTATTAAATAATAATAATTATGTTATTAATAATAATAATAATTAAATAGGCCTACAATTATTTCAAATGTGTAGTTTATTGTTAAAAGAGAAAATTTCCACACAAACGTAACCACATTATTAAGACACGTGGTTATGCCACTCGGGCAACAACAAATTCCAACTGTCGGGGAGAAAGGCCATTTAGCCAAATGTTCGCTAGTCCATCATTAACGTGGAGTCGACAAATATAGCTATTGTTATTGTGTTTGGAATGAGCGTTTTAATTAACGATGGATCGTAATTTACCTCTTATTTAAGATGTGGAGTGGAGACTTTGTAATCCACCGCTCTCTCTCCATTCAGTCAACGAATGTCTGAGTGAACCTCAGCCGTGCCCAGGAAAATAATTACTTTTTTTTTTTTAGTTAATTAGGCAACGAAAACTTTGAGGAACAAAATAAAACCGGTATTAACCGGTTACCATTATTTTTAAATAAGTGTTTCTGTTCCCTGTAAAATACAAAAAGTTCCCGGTTTTCGTTCCTTGAACCGGTTCAAAGCCCTGATTAAAAGGTAATAAACATCATCTGATGAGATATTACATTTTCGAACCATTTGTGTTAAGTGCAGGCCTATCCTAAAATCGGCGTGAATTTATTTATTATGTGTGTGTGCAGTGTGTTAATCTGTGTGTGTGTGTGTACAGTGTGTTAATGTGTGTGTGTTTGTATGTTTACAGTGTGGTTAATGTGTGTGTGTGTGTGTGTGTAGCAGAGGAGGCTTCTATAAGACTACAGGTGAAGCTGTGCTTATTTATTATGTGTGTGTGTGTGTGTGTGTGTGTGTGTGTGTGTAGCAGAGGAGGCTTCTATAAGACTACAGGTGAAGCAGCAGTTAATGTGTGTGTGTGTGTGTGTGTGTGTGTGTGTGTGTGTGTGTGTACCTACAGGTGAAGCAGCTTCACCAAAAAAAAGTAAAAAACAAAACACAAATAAATCTTATAAAAATCCCAATTTTACTCCTTTGAAACAGAAACACAGTCACTAACACGAGCTGTTTTCCTGAAATCAATTCTGTGAGTGACAACAGCGCCATCAGTCACCCGCGGTGGAACAGAGAATGACAGTGAATCAGACTGCTTCACCAACTTTTCGTTTTGTTCACTACCATAGATATCTTTCCCCATTGACTTCAATGTAAATCGAGTGAAACCCCAGGCGGCTCGTGGATTTTTTCCGTTTCAATTGATCCTTATGGCAGATAAGTCCCACCCGTGAAGCAGTGACCGATTGGGCAGAATTTTTTACACTTCCTGCCGTTGAATATGATTGACGCAACACTCTGGCTAATTACTGTCTCCATTAGCTTGCCATCACTTGCCATCAAGTTGCCTTCAGTGACCTCACTAGAGTTTTATTCTAAATTGTGTAACTCATTCACATAGTTTGTTTTACATTCATTTTGTAAGGTACATCGGATTTTTTTCTGTGTAGGGGAGAATGTTTTATTTAGAAGTATTGTGTGTAGCTCTGTGTTTTCTAACATAAGCTAGGTGGAAAGCTTGCTAGCGGTCTCCCCACAGCTAACGTTAGTGACTCGCTAAGTCCTAGCAAGATGGATTCGACGGAAGTTTCAGGCGATGAACATCGTTCACCGCAATTTACAGGATTCTTTACAGTTTTTTTAAATGAGGACCTATGAGTGAATGCAGAGGGGAGACCAAGAGACTTCCTGTGAAATTAACACAGTTCGTGGGTGCTACGGTAAGGATAAACTTGTTCCAAGTAGGCTATGCATTAGAAAGTGCAGCTTCTCAACGTAGCCATCCTGTAAGTTCACTGATGTGTTATGATAACATTAGCCTATGTTATGGATGTGTTATAACATCTTGGCTTCCCATTTTAAATCCTCAATTTTGTCAAAGACAATTCAGAACAATCTACTTGAAGCTAAATTTCAACTACCATTTAAAAATGAAATAGACACTGATTGATTCAGAAAACATTTCTAGGATTCTTCAGTGTATCAGGAGGCAAATGTAAAAATGTGGATTTTTACTTCTGGCTGTGACAAAAACAAACTGGTTGGTCAAACATATGCCAGAGCAGCCATGGTATAATTTCTTAATGTATCCCAGAGGCAAGAATGTGTCTCAATAGGCTACTGAATTTGACATTGCTTATGGGGCATAATTAGTAGCTTAGAATAGGGCCTATTGGAAGGTTGTTGTTTCAAGATGTGGACATCAACAACTTGGCATTAATAGGCTACACTGCAAAAACTGCTTATCTAATACAGTCTAACCAAGTGTTATTCATCTTACTGTATATCAAGATCAGAAAATATAGTTGGTATTGTTTTCAGTATATAGAGACTTACCTAGTCACTAATTAGTGCTAAAGTCGAGATGCTCTTTTTTGGGGGCATGGCCATAGATAGCCTAGTCTTTGCAAGCAATATGTCTAACAAAAATATGCAAACTTATAATAATAATAATAATAATAATACATAAACCTTGTTTACTGTCTTGTTCAGTCTTAGGCCTACTACACCCCATTTGTGGCCTGTACTTTGAGATGGTGGTAAACAGGTCTTGATTTCTCAACAAATTACTCTGAGCTCTCTGACTGATCAAACAATATAGCTTTTGTTTATGACATTGCAGACAGTTCAATGTCATCATGTGTCTCATACATTCAACCTCACCAACTTTGGCAGGTGTGTTAGGTGCAATGTTCATTTCCGGAAGGGGGTGTCATAATTTCATAACTGCTTCACTAGAAAAAAATACCACCAGCCGCCACTGGTGTGTACAGTGTGGTAATGTGTGTGTGTGTGTCTGTACCGTGTGGTTAATGTGTGTGTGTATGTACAGTGTGGTTAATCTGGTGAGTGTGTGTGTGTGTTTCCAGTGTGCAGATGGAGTGTGTGTGTACACTGTGGTTAATGTGTGTGTGTACACTGTGGTTAATGTGTGTTTGTGTGTGTGTGTGTGTGTGTGTGTGTGTGTACAGTGTGGTTAATGTGTGTGTGTGTACACAGTGTGGTTAATGTGTGTGTGTGTACAGTGTGGTTAATGTGTGTGTGTGTGTGTGTGTACAGTGTGGTTAATATGTGTGTGTGTATGTACTAGGGGTGTAAAGATTAACCGATACGTATCGATATCCGTTTTTAACGTGTAAGATACGGCTACATCGATACGTGAAGCCCCTTATCGGAAAAAAACGTAATGAACCGGTCGTTATATCGATTTACTTGTTATGAATCGGTGCACAACCTTTTCTGCTCGCTCAGACTCATTTACGTTCCAAGCAGCGCGTTCATCCCACTTCCGGTTTTGAAACTATACGTGACACGGAATTGTGGGTAATGCAGTTCGTTTTTGGTTACATTCATTGCCCAAAGTTGTCAAATGACCTCATTACCCATACATCTATTGCAACTTAAGCATGTGACAACTTGCACTCGGTCGGCTTTTGTTTTTCGAAATCCAGCGCGAAATTAAGCATTTATAGCATTCCTAAACAGCAACGATAGTCTGTAGAGTAGCATTACCTTTGATGAAGGGATTTCCTTAATGTTAAATAATAATTTGGCCCTTGCTGCTAAAACAATACATAAATTATTAGCTAATGATTTTGTTCATATTTACTCAGACTTGTGGCATTGTAGGTTTCTGCATAGGTCTACTGTTGGAACAAAATAAGCCCAGAGAGTTCATTGATTTGTAGGCCTATTTTATTCTTGTAGGGTAGGCTAGGCCTATATGAGAAAAGGCCAAGAGTGTCTTAAGCACTGTTTTATTTTATTTCGGTATTGTCTTACCTCAACAAGGCTACAGCTCCATGAAAACAATCAGATATAACTCTATAAAATCTGTAAAAAGTCTATAAAGTTTTATTTTTATGTTGTATTTGGCTGCTGTGTTTGACTGAAATGTAGACTATTCTTTTTTCATTTCAATACAGTATATGAAACAAACCTCAGTTTAGATAATCATATTCACACATTTTGTTGCCTAATTGACAACCATGACCATGATAATTGATAATATAAAATGAATGTGCACCTTGAGCAAATTATAAAAAATCTTTGAGAATGCTTTCCATTCTTGAACTGTATCGAATTGCATCGAATCGCATCGCATCGAATCGTACTGAATCGTTTTTTATAAACATGTATCTTTTCTTGTATCGAATCGTGCCCATGTATCTAGATGCGAATCGTATTGTCTTTAACATGAGAGATTCACACCCCTAGTATGTACGGTGTGCTGATGGAGTGTGTGTACAGTGTGGTTAATGTGTGTGTGTGTGTGTACAGTGTGGTTAATGTGTGTGTGTGTGTGTGTACAGTGTGGTTAATGTGTGTGTGTGTACAGTGTGGCTAATGTGTGTGTGTACAGTGTGGTTAATGTGTGTGTGTGTGTGTGTTTCCAGTGTGCTGATGGCGTGTATCCAGAGGATCTGTGGTTGGCTGTTGGTCAGGAGAATGTGGGTGTGTACAAGCGTGGGGAGGCGTGGCCTCTGGAGGTCCTGTCCTATGAGCTCATCCTGTCGTTTGGAGCCCCACAGCCCAACACGCTCTGCATCAGCACTCAGGAGCGCCACCTACTGTTCCTCACAGAGCAGGTGTGTACAGTGTTAGCGCCACCTACTGTTCCACACAGAGCAGGTGCGTACATGTGTGTTAGCGCCACCTACTGTTCAGAGCAGGTGCGTACATGTGTGTTAGCGCCACCTACTGTTCCTCACAGAGCAGGTGCGTACATGTGTGTTAGCGCCACCTACTGTTCAGAGCAGGTGCGTACAGTGTTAGTGCCACCTACCAGGTGCGTACAGTGTTAGCGCCACCTACTGTTCCTCACAGAGCAGGTGCGTACATGTGTGTTAGCGCCACCTACTGTTCCTCACAGAGCAGGTGCGTACATGTGTGTTAGCGCCACCTACTGTTCAGAGCAGGTGCGTACATGTGTGTTAGCGCCACCTACTGTTCCTCACAGAGCAGGTCGGTACAGTCAGGGGGTAAAGTATGTGTCTATATGTGTGTGTGTGTGTTGAAGGTAAATGTGACGGAGAAGTCGTGAGCAGGTATAAACACTCAGGAGAAGTTGGATGAGTTTGAAAAGATGGGATCTTTTTATTTACCCCAATTAAGGCCAAAGAAAGGTAATAAAAATGTGCAAATTTTTATCTGTGTGTGTGTGTCTGCATGTGTGTCTCTGTGTGTGTGTGTGTGTGTGTGCGTGTGTGTCTGCATGTGTGTGTGTGTCTGTGTGTTAGGTGGTGGACATCGCGAGGCTCATGAAGACATACATCAGTCTCATCGTGAAGAGACGCGTCAGCACCTGCCAGTCAATCAGTAACCAAGGGAACCATTGGTGAAGATTCACCATGCAACCTTCAGATAAATTTGCTTGTGTTTTGTGTGTTCAAGACCATGTGTGAGAGTGTTTTAAATGTTTGTATGTGTGTGTGTAGGAGCAGTAGCTGAATTTTATTTTATGCAAACAGTCTTAACCAAAGAGCATCTCTGCAGGCAGAGACCAAGACCAAAGAGATACACACACAACATTCAAACTCATACATAGAATGACAATCCTAGTACATTTTTTTCTCATATTAATGTAAGTAATCAACTGGAGAAGTTTCATAGTGATATCTGCTAGTTAAAATTTGTACCCTATTCACCTGTAGTGTCTCGCCTTAACTGAAAATGACAATCCCTAGCCTGATCCCAAGTATGGTTCCGTGCAACTGGAGTAGACGCTATTCCCTAATGAGTTGTATATGTTTTATATATTTTATATATTTTATAATAATATTTCATATAGAGAACGGGTGACTGTCACGTTACGTTAGATGTTGGGGTTTGGGTAGCGGCCGCCATATTTACAGATACGCTAACGAAGATACAGTGATTACTAATGGGGGCATAGTTAGTGTCAAGAGCAATCAAATGGACCGTGATATGAGCAAATGCATCTTTACCATGACGAGCTGAACAGGAAGGCAACAGAGTGGTACTTAAATAAAATAAAGAATATTAATATTAATGCTATAGTTGGGTTTCTGCTCTGTAAGTAAGTATATATACTCTTTTGACCCTGTGAGGGAAATGTGTGTCACATGATTGAGTTGGTGATGTTAGGAAGCTCTAACTTGCTACTGCCCATACAAACACATTAAATACAAACACATGCCCATACAAACACATTAAATACACATTAAATACACATTAAATACAAACACGTGTTAAGGTGCTACTGCCCATACAAACACATGTATTAACTTGCTGCTGGGGTATGCAGGCATAGTTATATATCCGTAGAGATCCTCTCCATGTTTGCAGACAGGTGATGACATGGTGAACCTGTCACTAGCGAAAAATAGGTCTACTGCCATTAGTCACGTGATAGACTAAGCATGATCTACTGAAATTAGGAGCATCTAGCCTTCAACAACAAACACAACAAGTTTCTCAATCCTGCAGTTGAAGTGAGTCTGTCTGTTTGCAGTCAGCATGATAGCCAGCAGGTGATATTAGCTGTGCCTACTGTAACATTACCCACTTGTAGGGCTACATTAGATTCGCTTTCTTTAGAATAAAATGAACATGATGACTGACAAAATAACTATAGTGTTAATAGCAGACAGACATTGATTCAATGGTTCAGCAGCACATAGATTCACTATATTAATCCCCCGTCTTCATTTAGCTGTACTAAATTGTACAGTAGTCGGGCTGTGCAGTCGTAGCCGTGTCTTTCTTAACAATGTGTCGACACAATCCCGTTCTCTATAACCAATTGACCAGATATACAGATTCTAAATGACGTTGTCACAGGTGCTCAGTACCACACATGTGTTAAATACCATACACACATATTTAATACCACACACACACACACACACATGTTCAATGCCACACACACACGTGTTCAATACCACACACAGGTGTTCAATTCCACATGTGTTAATTGATGTGGTCATATGGTATGGACATGATTGATGATGATGTCGGATGTTTCATCTCAGCTGTCATTAAACTCCTTCAGCTCTCCCGTGTGTGTGTCATTTTTGTCTTTGCTTAAATCGTACTTTTCAAAGTTGATTAGAGTGTGTGTGTGTCTAGGACCTTTTCAGCAGTACTTCACGACTTCCTGTTTCACAGGAGTCAGATCCAGTTGAGCTGCAGCCGGTGTAGCCGGGATAATCTGCCGTCTTTTCTAGCTGTCCAGCTGTCCCGGTTTATAATCTGCCGTCTTTTCTAGCTGTCCAGCTCTCCCGGCTCATAATCTGCCGTCTTTTCTAGCTGTCCAGCTGTCCCGGCTCATAATCTGCATCCCGGCTCATAATCTGATGTCCCGGCTCATAATCTGCTGTCATAATCTGCTGTCCCGGCTCATAATCTGCTGTCTTTTCTAGCTGTCCCGGCTCACACTTGTAGATTTCGTTGACGTTGGCGCAGTCAGCCGTCAACAGCTGCTAATCACGAATGAGCCATTACTGTTGGCACAAACCTTAAGTAGGATAACTCAAATTAAGTAGTAACTTCGTAAGATAACACTGAGGTTACACTAACCTTTTTTTGACCATACAAAATGTCCAGTAATATTGCAGATATTGCAGGCCATATAATTTACACTGAATAGAATTAAAATATGGACTGAGAAGAGAGCTTAACCAAAATATGTTTATCAAATAAACCCTGTTTTAAAATCATCCTTGAGTCACAGAAATTTCAATACCATAATGTGCAGCGATATTTAACCATTTTTCTTTTGTGCATGACTCCTCGGAAGGAGAGTGAAACAATATTTATGTTGAAATGACACAAAACCATGTCACTGTGTGTACAAGGTAAAACCGTATGATCAAGTCTCCCTGCTTACTATACCCAAACCTGTCTAATTAACTCTGAATTAAGCCAGAGCGATCGAGACAGTTCCCCCTCTCCTCCTCGATAGTTCTGGCACTGGTTCCAGCAGAGCTTCCATTCCTCCTCGATAGTTCTGGCACTGGTTCCAGCAGAGCTTCCATTCCTCCTCAATAGTTCTGGCACTGGTTCCAGCAGAGCTTCCATTCCTCCTCGATAGTTCTGGAACTGGTTCCAGCAGAGCGTCCACTCCGTGGAAGTGCCCCTGAGCAAACGCTGCTATTTGACCACAGCAGCCCCAAACCAATCTGCCCCAAAGGAAACACAACGCTGTGCCTATCCAGGGAGTTTGCGGCTACGCTGTGCCTATCCAGGAAGTTTGCAGCTTAACTGTACAACTTAACAAAATTTCGCAGACTTTTACCACGCTGGAGTTGGACCTTCCGACATGAATCCGAAACACAAATGAAAATGTAGGCGTGTCCTCCCACCAGGTGCTTACTAATCAATGTAGCTAGCGGTTGCCAAATGTAGGCGTGTCTCTCCCACCAGGTGCTTACTTATCAAGTACAGTGGGCATTACTTGAAATTGGCCAGCTTCCCTCGAGGTTCGCACGTGACATCACGCGACTTTAATTTGTATTTCTCCAGTGACGCTGCAACGACCCAAACAACCGGCAGATGGCTCTTGTGAGCAGGGTGTCTCGTAAAAAGAAATGGAGCCTGGAAAACCCTACACAGACTTCACTACAGACTTTAGCAGACTGGTTTAGAAATAATTTAATAGCCAGAAATATGCCTGCCCTGCCCTAATAAAGAAATATTTGGTTAACTGCGAGTGAATCCCGTTTGCAGCCGTAGAAGAAACGCAGGACAAATTAAACATTCTGGTTTTCTCCGAGTGCAACGATGATAGACAGACATCATTTGGACAAAATATAGAGCATATTAACCTCCGTTGCTCAGCCAAATGCCTCCCTGTTATGTCCTGTTATCACAGAGTCACAGGCGATAAACGATTACAGGTACACACACACACCTGCAGGAACACACACACACACACCTGCAGGAACACACACATACCTGCAGGAACACACACACACACACACATACCTGCAGGAACACAAACACACACACCTGCAGGAACCCACACACACATGGTAACCTAGACCTGTTTAACATGCAGGTACACACGCACGCACACACACACACACACACGTGGTAACCTAGGCCTGTTTAACGTGCAGGTACACACGCACACGCACGCAAACACACACGTGCAGGTACACACACACGCAGCAGGACAGTATGCTGAAGTACATGAACATCATCAGAGTGTGGAAAGGATACGGCTGCAGCCTGTTTAATGTGCAGGTACACACACACACACCTCCAGGAACACACACGCACATGCAGGTACACGCACGCACACACACACGCAGGAACACGCACGCACATGCAGGTACACGCACACACACACGCAGGAACACACACGCACGCACATGCAGGTACACACACACACACATGCAGGAACACGCGCGCACACACGCACACATGGTAACCTAGGCCTGTTTAACGTGCAGGTATGCACACACACACAAAGGGCATGCTAACCTAGGCCTGTTTAATGTGCAGGTACACACACACACACACCAAGGGCAAGCTAACCTAGGCCTGTTTAACGTGCAGGTACACACACATACACACAAAGGGCATGCTAACCTAGGGCTGTTTAACGTGCAGGCACACACAAAGGGCATGCTAACCTAGTCCTGTTTAACGTGCAGGTACACACACACACACACCAAGGGCATGCTAACCTAGGCCTGTTTAACGTGCAGGTACACACACACAAAGGGCATGCTCATTTTATTTATTTATTTATTTTTTAAATGTAATTTTTAAATAGTTTTGAAATTACATTCTGTTGCAATTTCTAGGTCAGAATGCTCCGTTACAAAACAAATCAAGCGCTTCTTAAACCTGTCTGACTATGTGCCTGCATATAGCCTATACCTCTGTGTGTGTTTGTGTGTGTTAATACCCTGTCTGACGATGTGCCTGCATATAGCCTATACCTCTGTGTTTGTGTGTGTGTTAATACCCTGTCTGAGTATGTGCCTGAATATAGCCTATACCTCTGTGTGTGTGTGTGTGTGTGTTAATACCCTGTCTGACGATGTGCCTGCATATAGCCTATACCTCTGTTTGTGTTTGTGTGTGTTAATACCCTGTCTGACGATGTGCCTGCATATAGCCTATACCTCTGTGTTTGTGTGTGTGTTAATACCCTGTCTGACGATGTGCCTGCATATAGCCTATACCTCTGTGTGTGTGTTAATACCCTGTCTGAGTATGTGCCTGCATATAGCCTATACCTCTGTGTGTGTGCGTGTGCGTGGCCTATTTTTTTCTAGCCTGGTTAAAACCAAACTTTCACCAGATATAGGTGGACATGGCCAACTTACAGGGTGTCTGCGGGGTTGTAAAAGGTATTAAAAGGTAGTAAATGAAATTAGCCAAATTTAAGGCAATTTAAAAGTAATAAAAAGTGATAAACGTCATCTGATGAGGTATTACATTTCCGAGCTACTAACTATGAGGTTTTCCATTTGTGTTAAGCGCAGGCCTATCTCCTATGCCGACCATGATCCGAATCATATTATGTCCAGTACCATTTGTAAACTGTCTTTCCTGCATGACGCTACGTAATCCAAGACACTCTCAAGCTCTAGCTTGAGAAAGAAATGTCATTGGCTGTGTTTCAAAGCTGTTTCAGACCTGTCAACCTGTATGAATTTTGCGTAGCATCAAAGTATGTCGATACGATTTTTTACTTAAAACTATGCAAAAAACGAGCACCTCCAACATCACCGAAAAGCTCCCTGCAGATCCATTTTATGCGAGGTTGAGTGACGGAGAGAAAGTGACAAGTGAGGATGACAGACAGAGCATAGTGATTGGTCTCTCTTTGTGCTATTGGTTCTTCGGCCAATGGTGGGTTAAATGAAAGACTTGATGAGGTGAGCTTGTGTTCACTTTGCGTTCCCCCAGCTGCTGAAACTAAAAAATCTCCACTGAGTGGGATTGTGAGTTCAGCTAGGCCTAATAGTGTGATGTTGTCTTGGAAAGTTATTGTTCACCACTCATTTCAGTTAGCATTATATTTTCCATCTGTCGCTGATGGTTAATATTTTCATAACTAAAATGCTTTCAGGGAGCGCAGATATTTCCAAGGCCAAATGTAGCCATTATAACGAGTCTGAAAGTGGGCCTAGGCTAATTATTTTGAGCTGCTCAGTGATGAGTGTTTATGTATTTTTTTCTTTGTAGCATATAGATAATTTCCCCTTGATTATTAGCAAGAAAACAAGCGAGACCAAATAATAGGCTTCCAGGCGGAGATCGCGCAGCGATCGCTTAGACGTGCCCCTTTAGTTGGGATAATGTAATCATTGCAGTCTCATAGACGGCAGGAGGACAGCGCCATCTGAAAGAAACAGAGTACATGCGCAAGTAAAATTCTTTAAAATCAGTCATTTGAATTAGTCAGCATGTAAGAATTGAACATTGAATGTATTTTAGACACCAATTTTTCAAAGTACTCATATTTTAAGACAGATCCAATTGAATGCTTCATTATTGCTAGGGTTGGGCACCAAAACACAGTTCTAATATGGCACCGGTCCCGACGTAAACTGTAGTAACTGCATCCAATAACAACGTGGATTCTGGTGCCTCATTTCGGTGCTTTTTTTTATACGAGGCATCACTGCATGTCATGCTAACGTCTTGCTCTGATAGCAACACATCCAGATACAGTTAGCTAACATAAACACTGGATGTATAAACCAGAGGGGTGAACCACATAGGCGAGTGGACAGTGTTTGACAGCTTGTGTGAGCCCAAGTAGCTTTAAAGTGATATCACAAGCTCCTGTCAAAATCTAGCAGTGGGCCTACACACAAGCAAAACTACACACAAGCAAAAGGCTATGAAACAACATCAACAGTAAGTATAGTATAAAGTATAAGTATATATACTTTTTTGATCCCGTGAGGGAAATTTGGTCTCTGCTTTTAACCCAGTCGGTGAATTAGTGAAACACAAACAGCACACAGTGAGGTGAAGCACACACTAATCCCGGCGCAGTGAGCTGCCTGCTACAATGGCGGCGCTCGGGGAGCAGTGAGGGGTTAGGTGCCTTGCTCACTGCCCACTTGCCCACTGGTCGGGGCTCGAACCGGCAGCCCTCCGGTTACAAGTCCAGAGTGCTAACCAGTGGGCCACGGCTGCCCCTAAAATCATGTTCAGAAGCTCCTCTAGAGAGCAACAGGTAAGGATGTACCTCACTGATGTATACCTTACACAATATCCTAGCTGGCATTTATTTGAAATGTTATCAGCAAAGTTGTAAGGTGAAAACTTTATTTCACGGTGTGTTCTAAACAACATAATGGCATGATATTAATCTTTCATGTGCATGAGGCCCATATAGCATCACAATGAATATGAAGATCATGTTAAAAGTTCACTGGCAAAAACATAAATATGTAAGTTACATATCTGATGTCACTGAGCTGTCAAAGAGGCTACGGAACCATCTCCGTATGTTATCGCTAATTAAAGTCAGCTGACTGGTGTTGCGCATAGCCATAGTTGCTGTTAAAATGCCTGGGAATCTAAACACTTCAACACCGACATAATGTAGCCTAACATATTCAAAACAATTGCGTGTTATGGGGGAAGACATGAAATTTCTTGAAGCATTTGGGAACACACTGAATTAACTGGAAAGTAGAGACCCTGTTAGATTAGCTTGCTTGCTAATGCCGTTGTCTATGACCTGGGAGTTCTATGGCAAGCGGTTTTAACATGCCTTATGACAAACCGCCTACACGAGGTAAACTTGAAAGCAGAGCTTACTATTGTGTGTGCATCCATGGCAAGCTGTTTTAACATTTAAATGTGGGCTATTATGCGTAGGAGCAATGAGATATTAATAGTAAATTGAATATAACAGTTCAATTTCATGTTCAAATTTGTCTTATCAAAAAAAAAAAGCATCAAAAAACTATCATCAGGGAGCTCCTGGAAACGCCTCAAAGCGATATCTCGGGCTAGGAATAGCTCGAGGAAGGTCCAAACATCATGAAACTCATACCACTTATTCTACTTGTCAAGACGCTTCTTTTGAGACCACCCTCGACTTCCTCCGATAACCGGAAGTTGGTTAGGGTTAGGGGAGAATTTTCCTCGTCCAGTCAATTTCCTAGGGTTAGGTTAAGGTAAGTGGACAGGCGTGGAGAGGACACCTGGATTCCGGAGGGAGGCTGGCGCGGAGAAGACACCTGAATTGGGGTTAGGGTTAGGGTTAGGGATAAGGGATGAAAACCAAACGAAGTGAGGGATTTGGCAATAACTCCCGAACGGAAGACCGGTTCCGTTGGATTCGGGGTGAGATTCCGCATCGATTGGTATATAATTTTTCCCTGTAGGACCCCGGGAAGGGGTAGTTTCAAAATCTGCCCCTCAAATGAGGGATTTCGTTGTATCTCGGGCTGTGGAAGTCGGAGAGTGAGGGTACATATATCAATCGATTCCTCTCGTCAAGACGCTTCTTTTGACTTCCTGTGATATCCGGAAGTTGGTGAAAAACCGGAAATAAACGTAAAAATCGCTATATCTCGAGAACGGAAGGTCGTAGAAAGAAGCGGACAAGTTCCCCGGCTTCCTCGTGGCCGGTTATGGGGAGGCGGAAAAGAAAATATTTGACCTATGACCTTTCGTTCGGAAGTTATAGCCGTTTTTAGTTCCCCCATTGAAATGAATGGGAAAAATCAAAAATTCTTCTAAGTCCAAAGTGGGTTCTGAAAAAGGTTCCCCCAGAAAGTGCATAGGAGCACGTTTCAGGTCATTCTGAGTCGAATGGCATACCTTTGTAGTGAACTTTTTTTTTTCCTAACAAATTTTTTTTACTGTTTGAGTGGATAGATCTTTGAAAATGACTTACTGTTGCACCCCTCCATTTCGCCACTAGGGGTAGGGTTCGGGAGTTATGAAAGAAAATGTGTTTGAATGGAAACCCAATGGAAATATGTTGGACGAATGGTTAGGGTTAGGGTTAGGGTTAGGTTAGGGTTTATCCTTTACCAGGACCCCCGGATCAGAGGGGAAGACCCCAGAGTCGGGTTGGGGTTAGGATTAGGGATTGGGGTTAGGATTAGGAAATGGTAGGGGGGTAGAGGTTAGGGTTAGGATTAGGGATTGGGGTTAGGATTAGGAAATGGTAGGGGGGTAGAGGTTAGGGTTAGGATTAGGAATTGGTAGGGGGTAGGGATTGTGGTTGGGATTAGGAATTTGGTTGGGGTAAGGAATTGGTTGGGGTGGGGGTTGGGTTTAGAGTTAGGGTTAGGTCAGGGGTTAGGTCAGGGTCATCCCACTCATCACCAGGAGCCCCAGCAAGGTTGGGCACTGTCCATCCCCTTTCCCAACGCTAATGTCCATCTTTAGTTTTCGTTTAGGCCTTTAGGATATAACGTGTTTAATTTCATAATCCATTGCCTTTCTACCATTAGTCTCTCTTGCAGGGTCCAAAATCGGTTGCTTTGGAGTCCCATGACCTGTAAGGATGAGAGGCCATGGTGTAAGAAGTGTTTTACTATATGTGTATTTGTCTCTTTCTTGTTTTTGATGTTATAAACGTGTTGGTATAGTCTAATTTGTATTGTATTTCTGGTTTGTCCCACGTATTGCTTAAGGCATTTGTTACATGTGATTAAATAAATACAATTAGGTGTTTGCGGGGTTAATGTTGGTTTTATTTTGAAGATTTTTTTAGTTGAACTACTTTTGATCCATATTTTTGGTTTAAAGGTTTCCATTTTAGTTTGGTTCCTGATTGGGTTTAAGGGAGCTAATTTACTTTTAGAAAGGAGATCTTTCAGATTTCTGTTCCTCCTGAAGGCAGAGATGACTTTATGATTTTGTAGGTTTTTTGTACCAGTAATAAACTTTTCAAAATTTGTTTTCGCCAATCTATTAAATTGTACAGACACATTAGAATATGTAGACACCAGAGGTATTATTTTAGGTTCTTTGTCTAATTTAACTTTCTTTTTCTGGAAGTCTTTTAGGGCCCTTCGAAGAAACGACCTGGAATATCCTCTCTGTCGAAGAGTCGAGAACAATATCCTGGTGGCCTCATCAAAGTTTTCCTTTTCTGAACAGATCCTATGAAATCTTAATAGTTGTGACTTTATAATGCCTTTATATGTATGCTTAGGATGATAACTTGTCTTGTACAATAATGCGTGAGTATCAGTGTCTTTGAAATAAACTTTGAAACTTAATTGTCCTGTTTCTTTGAATGTCCGTCCTTTATATGTAATAATATCCAAAAAATTAACTTCACTGTCATGAACTGTATATTTAATTTTAATTGATTCTGAATGTGTGTTCAAGTGATTGGCAAATTCCATGAATTGTTTTTTAGAATAGTTCCAGACACCCCATATGTCGTCCAAAAACCTAAAGTAAAAGGTAGGTTTTAATGATGCTGTTTTTAGCGCTGCTTCCTCCCAATTTGCCATGAATATATTTGCATACGAGGGTGCAAACTTTTTACCCATGGCCGTCCCTTTGACCTGTAAATAAAATGTAGAGTCGAATTCAAAATCGTTTTTAGTTAAACTAATGTCCAACAACTGTAACAGAAATGTATCCGGTCGTTTTGGGTCTGGATATTTATCAAACTGTTTTTGAATAGCCTCTAAACCCAATCTGGTCTCTATATTTGTATAGAGGCTATCTATGTCAATTGTAAATAGATATGCTGATGGGGGAATTTTTAGCAACTTGACTTTTTCAATGAAGTCATACGAATCCTTTAGAAAACTAGGGTGTCTGTTAGACAGGGTTAGGGTTAGGGTTAGGGTTAGGTTAGGGGAACATGATCTTTGGTGGAGTGGGTGACTGTGAGTGCACTGGCCGATTGGATCCAACCACACCAACAAGGAGGGGAATAGGGTATGAAAAGGTCAACTGTCTGTCTATAAAATAATATAAATATGAAAAATATTTAATAAAGAAATAAGTAAATTAGAAAAGGGAAAAAAAAGAAGAAAAATAAATAAATAAATAAACAAACAACTCATTAAGGGGTGGGGGGCTGGAGGTTAGGTTGAGGGATGGGGGTTAGGTTAAGGGATGGGGGTTAGGTTTAGGAATGGGGGTGGGGGTTGGGTTTAGGGATAGGGGCTGGGGTTGGCCTAAGGGTTGGGTTAGGGTTAGGTTAAGGGGCTGGGGTAGGAATGTAGCCAAGTGGCTGAGGGTTAGGTTTAGGGATGGGGTTTAGGGATAGGGGCTGGGGTTGGCCTAAGGGTTGGGTTAGGGTTAGGTTAAGGGGCTGGGGTAGGAATGTAGCCAAGTGGCTGAGGGTTAGGTTTAGGGATGGGGGTTAGGTTAAGGGGTGGGGTTTGGGTTTAGGGATAGGGGTTGGGGTTTGGGCGGGGTTAAAACTAGGGAATGGGGTTTGGGCGGGGTTAAAACTAGGGAATGGGGCTAAAAGAAAGAGAAAAAGAAAAAAGTAAGTGCAAGAATTGGGGCTGGGAGTAAGGGATAGACTAAAACCAGGAAAAGTGCTATAAGTGCTAGAAATCAAAAAGTGCTATAAGTGCTAAAAATCAAAAGTGTAAAATTCATGATAAACAACCTTTGAAAGTAAACACGACACTGCAGAAATAAAAAGTAAAGACATCTAAATTGTGTAGGTGAAAATGAATAATAAAAAGTAAAAGTCCTGGGTTAGTCTAAGGGAAATGGAAATATGGGGTGAACTGGGGTGGAGAACTTAATAGACTAGAGAGGGGGGGGGGGGGGGGGGAAATAATAACAAGGTAATAAGGGATAAATACAAATATATATAAATAAATAAGACAGGACCTGGGAGAAAAGGGGAAGGAAAGATGCAGCTTTATTGAGAAACAGAAGGAAACAGAGGAGTGGATTAATTGAGACCAAGTGGGAAGAAAGTGTGAAGTTTATTTATCCAGCTCCGTTCTGCTCGTTGCCTCTGTGCTCGGGTCCAGCCGGGGTTGCTCTCGAGACCACAAATGCCAAGGTGTGCAGTGCTGTGTTGCTGGAAATGTGTAACTATATGGGTGGTGCGTGAGTTCCTAGAAATGGTGTATAGATGCTGTTTGAGTCTGGTTTTGATTGAGTGACCTGTTTCTCCTATATACTGTAAGTGACATTTATTGCATGTGATGATGTAGACAGCATTTGTGGTGTCTAGTGAGAGGGGTGTGTTAGGGGCAGAAAGGTGTGAGTGAAGGTTAGTGATGAAGTGTTGTGGTTTGAAGAAGGAGTCCTGTGGTGATGGCTTGAGTGGGGGCTTCCTAGAGAAACGTGATCTAATGAGGAGGTCTTGAAGGTTTTTGTTTTTACGGAAGGCTGAGATGAGTCTGTGATGTTGGAAGTGAGTGTGGGAGGACTGAAAGTGGGTGAAGTGTTGTTTGAGAGTGTGGTGCAAATGTGTGGTGGGTTGTGAAAAGGTAGTGACTAGTGGAATGAAAGGTGTGGCAGTGGGGTTGGGGTCAGGAGTGGGGTTGGGGGGGGCCATTATGGTGGGAGGAGAATTAGTGTCAGAGCGAGTGGGAGCAAGAAGGGTCAGGGTGTCTGTTTTGATTTTCCTGAGAAATCTTTTTGAGTATCCACGGGGGCGGAGGGCTCTAAAGAGAATTTCTATCGCTTCCTGGAGGTCTGTGGGAAAAGTGCAGATACGGTGGAAACGAATGATTTGTGATTTAATGATGCCTCGGAAAGTGTGTTTGGGGTGGTAACTGGTTTTATGCAAAAGTGCGTGCGTATCAGTGGGTTTGAAGAAAATTTTAGTACTGAGGGAACTATGTGTTGGAGTGGATGGTGTAAGAAAAAGTGTGGTGTCCAGGAAGTTGACTGAGTGAGGGTCAATTGTGGATTTCAGTTTAATTGTAGTGTGGTGTGTGTTGAGTATGTTCATAAAGTCAGTGAATTGGTCTAGTGTGTGAGTCCAGGCGCCGATGATATCATCCAGGAAGCGATAGAAAAAGAGGGGTTTCAGGGGACATTTGGCTAAGGCTTCTTGCTCCCACTCGCTCATAAAGATGTTGGCATATGCGGGGGCGAATCTCTGGCCCATGGCAGTTCCATGGATTTGTAAAAACAGTTTATCATCGAATTCAAAGTCGTTATGGGTTAAACAGATTTCTAAAAGTTGAAGTAAAGTATTGTCTGGGCGTGTGGGATCTGGAAATTGAGTAAACTTGTGCTGTACTGCTTGAAGGCCTGAGATGGTGTCTATGTTTGTATAGAGACTGTCAACATCGATGGTGAACAGGTAAGTATGGTTGGGAACTGCCATGGGCCGGATTTTATGTATGAAATCATATGTGTCTTGTATGTATGTGGGGTGTTTAGTGGAGAGGGGATTAAGAAAGTGATCTATGAAAAAAGAAATGTTGTAAGTGGTGGAACTACAATCTGACACTATAGGTCTACCAGGAGGGACTGCGAAGGGAATTGTCCACGAGTCAGGTGGCTTGTGGATTTTGGGGAGAAGATAAAAGGCACGGGGTCTGGGTTGGTCTGGTCCGATCAGGAAATCAAATTGTTTTTTGGTTATGGAATGATTGGTATATAGTGAGAGGACCAGATTGCGAACTTTTTCTTGTGCTTTGGGTTGAAGGGATTGAGTGATGGGTTTGTAATGGAGTGGGTTGGAAAGTTGCCTGTTGGCTTCTAGGAGGTATTGGTGAGTGTCTAGAATAACTATTTTGGAACCCTTGTCGGCTGGTTTAATGATGATGTTTGGGTTGTGGCAAAGTTGGAAAATTGCTCTTTTTTCTGCTGGGGAGATGTTGGGGTGGCTGGAGTCAAAAGGGCGGGAGAGATAGGTGGACAGGGAATGGAGATCTTGTCTAATAAGGGTACGTAGTCTCCCATCCACCTGGGAAGAGTCAGGTTCCCAGGTGGAGGGGAGAGTGAAGGGGACGGGCTCACGGTGGGGTTTGTGTTTAAAATGATCATGTAATTTCAAGCGTCTATGATAACCATGGATGTCCCTTCGCAGTCCCTCCCGGTCCTGGCTGGTGGGTGTGGGAATAAAAGAAAGACCTTTTTCTAGAAGTGCAGTTTGTACAGGGGAGAGAATAAGGGACTTGGACAAGTTGAGGATGAGGGAGTCAGTGTGAGGTGAAGTGTGATTCAGGGTGTGTGAGGGTGTGTCCTGATTTAGGGTCTGTGAAAGGTTAAATTTAGTTGTGTGCACCAGAAGTGGAGGATTTTGGAAGCCACTTCTGGGGTCCAGTGGATGTGATCAAGTGTGGTGGAAAATTGATCTGCTGGAAGTGGTTGGAGGTGGGGGAGGTGGGTGGTGATGTAGCGGGTTGGAGGTGGGGGAGGTGGGTGGTGATGTAGCGGTTGGAGGTGGGGGAGGTAAAGGGTTAGGGTTAGGGTTAGGGTTAGGGTTAGGGTTAGGTTAGGGGAACATGATCTTTGGTGGAGTGGGTGACTCTGAGTGCACTGGCCGATTGGATCCAACCACACCAACAAGGAAGGGAATAGGGTATGAAAAGGTCAACTGTCTATAAATAAAAATATGTATATATAAATAAAGAAAAATAAATAAATAAACAAACAACTCATGAAGGGTTAGGATAAGGGGCTGGCTAGGATAAGGGGTGGGGGGCTGGAGGTTAGGTTGAGGGATGGGGGTTAGGTTGAGGGATGGGGGTTAGGTTGAGGGATGGGGGTTGGGTTAAGGGGTGGGGGTTGGGTTGAGGGATGGGGGTTGGAGTTTTAGCCAAGTGGCTGGAGGTTAGGTTTAGGGATGGGGGTTAGGTTTAGGGATGGGGGTTAGGTTTAGGAATAGGGGTTAGGTTAAGGGGTGGGGGTTGGGCTAAGGGGTGGGGGTTGGGTTTAGGGATAGGGGTTGGGGTTTGGGCCGAGCAGCTGGGCGGGGTTAAAACTAGGGAATGGGGCTAAAAGAAAAAGAATAAAGCAAGTGCAAAAATTGGGGCTGGGAGTAAGGGATAGACTAAGACCAGGAAAAGTGCTATAAGTGCTAGAAATCAAAAAGTGCTATAAGTGCTAAAAATCAAAAGTGTAAAATTCATGAGAAACAACCTTTGAAAGAAACCACGACACTGCAGAAATAAAAGGTAAAGACATCTAAATTGTGTAAAGTGAAAATGAATAATAAAAAGTAAAAGTCCTGGGTTAGTCTAGGGGGAGTGGAAAAGATGGGGTGAACTGGGGTGGAGAACTTAATGGACTAAAAAGAGGGGGGGGGGAAGTAATACAAAATAATAAGGGATAAAGAACAGATTTTATATATATAAATAAATAAATAAATAAATAGGACAGGACCTGGGAGAAAAGGGGAAGGAAAGATGTAGCTATTGAGAAACAGAAGGAAACAGAGGAGTGGATTAATTGAGACCAAGGGGGAAGAAAGTGTGAAGTTTATTTATCCAGCTCCGTTCTGCTCGTTGCCTCTGTGCTCGGGTCCAGCCGGGGTTGCTCTCGAGACCACAAATGCCAAGGTGTGCAGTGCTGTGTTGCTGGAAATGTGTAACTATATGGGTGGTGCGTGAGTTCCTAGAAATGGTGTATAGATGTTGTTTGAGTCTGGTTTTGATTGAGTGACCTGTTTCTCCTATATACTGTAAGTGACATTTATTGCATGTGATGATGTAGACAGCATTTGTGGTGTCTAGTGAGAGGGGTGTGTTAGGGGCAGAAAGGTGTGAGTGAAGGTTAGTGATGAAGTGTTGTGGTTTGAAGAAGGAGTCCTGTGGTGATGGCTTGAGTGGGGGCTTCCTAGAGAACCGTGATCTAATGAGGAGGTCTTGAAGGTTTTTGTTTTTACGGAAGGCTGAGATGAGTCTGTGATGTTGGAAGTGAGTGTGGGAGGACTGAAAGTGAGTGAAGTGTTGTTTGAGAGTGTGGTGCAAATGTGTGGTGGGTTGTGAAAAGGTAGTAACTAGTGGAATGAAAGGTGTGGCAGTGGGGTTGGGGTCAGGAGTGGGGTTGGGGGGGGCCATTATGGTGGGAGGAGAATTAGTGTCTGAGCGAGTGGGAGCAAGAAGGGTCAGGGTGTCTGTTTTAATTTTCCTTAAAAATCTCTTTGAGTATCCACGGGGGCGGAGGGCTCTAAAGAGAATTTCTATCGCTTCCTGGAGGTCTGTGGGAAAAGTGCAGATACGGTGGAAACGAATGATTTGAGATTTAATGATGCCTCGGAAAGTGTGTTTGGGATGGTAACTGGATTTATGCAAAAGTGCGTGCGTATCAGTGGGTTTGAAGAAAATTTTAGTACTGAGGGAACTATGTGTTGGAGTGGATGGTGTAAGAAAAAGTGTGGTGTCCAGGAAATTGACTGAGTGAAGGTCAATTGTGGATTTCAGTTTAATTGTAGTGTGGTGCGTGTTGAGTATGTTCATAAAGTCAGTGAATTGGTCTAGTGTGTGAGTCCAGGCGCCGATGATATCATCCAGGAAGCGATAGAAAAAGAGGGGTTTCAGGGGACATTTGGCTAAGGCTTCTTGCTCCCACTCGCTCATAAAGATGTTGGCATATGCGGGGGCGAATCTCTGGCCCATGGCAGTTCCATGGATTTGTAAAAACAGTTTGTCGTCGAATTCAAAGTCGTTATGGGTTAAGCAGATTTCTAAAAGTTGAAGTAAAGTATTGTCCGGGCGTGTGGGATCTGGAAATTGAGTAAACTTGTGCTGTACTGCTTGAAGGCCTGAGATGGTGTCTATGTTTGTATAGAGACTGTCAACATCGATGGTGAACAGGTAAGTATGGTTGGGAACTGCCATGGGCCGGATTTTATGTATGAAATCATATGTGTCTTGTATGTATGTGGGGTGTTTAGTGGAGAGGGGATTAAGAAAGTGATCTATGAAAAAAGAAATGTTGTAAGTGGTGGAACTACAATCTGACACTATAGGTCTACCAGGAGGGACTGCGAAGGGAATTGTCCATGAGTCAGGTGGCTTGTGGATTTTGGGGAGAAGATAAAAGGCACGGGGTCTGGGTTGGTCTGGTCCGATCAGGAAATCAAATTGTTTTTTGGTTATGGAATGATTGGTATATAGTGAGAGGACCAGATTGCGAACTTTTTCTTGTGCTTTGGGTTGAAGGGATTGAGTGATGGGTTTGTAATGGAGTGGGTTGGAAAGTTGCCTGTTGGCTTCTAGGAGGTATTGGTGAGTGTCTAGAATAACTATTTTGGAACCCTTGTCGGCTGGTTTAATGATGATGTTTGGGTTGTGGCAAAGTTGGAAAATTGCTCTTTTTTCTGCTGGGGAGATGTTGGGGTGGCTGGAGTCAAAAGGGCGGGAGAGATAGGTGGACAGGGAATGGAGATCTTGTCTAATAAGGGTACGTAGTCTCCCATCCACCTGGGAAGAGTCAGGTTCCCAGGTGGAGGGGAGAGTGAAGGGGACGGGCTCACGGTGGGGTTTGTGTTTAAAATGATCATGTAATTTCAAGCGTCTATGATAACCATGGATGTCCCTTCGCAGTCCCTCCCGGTCCTGGCTGGTGGGTGTGGGAATAAAAGAAAGACCTTTTTCTAGAAGTGCAGTTTGTACAGGGGAGAGAATAAGGGACTTGGACAAGTTGAGGATGAGGGAGTCAGTGTGAGGTGAAGTGTGATTCAGGGTGTGTGAGGGTGTGTCCTGATTTAGGGTCTGTGAAAGGTTAAATTTAGTTGTGTGCACCAGAAGTGGAGGATTTTGGAAGCCACTTCTGGGGTCCAGTGGATGTGATCAAGTGTGGTGGAAAATTGATCTGCTGGAAGTGGTTGGAGGTGGGGGAGGTGGGTGGTGATGTAGCGGTTAATCTCGGTGAGATTGTATTTGTAGTGTGGGTGAATAGAGGGGGAAAAGTTGATGACCGGGACATAAATGTTGGCGTTGGGGAAAACTTTGGTGGCCAACTTAAACATTTTGTTAAGTTGTTTGTTGGTGGTGGCCTTAGCATTGTGTTCTCTGTTGTTGGTACCCACCGACAGGACTAACAGCTCAACGGCTTCTTGTGGGGAAGTTTTCTCAAGTAACCGGTTCATGTGGTTGGCTGTGGCACCTGGATAGCTGTCTATCTGTATGTTGGGATATGGATGAGGGGGAATACGGGCCAGATTGGAATCGCCTATGAATAATATGGGTTTGTTAGGTCTGATGTGCCACTCCTGAAGTCTATTGTTGGACCATTTGTGATAGGTAGGAGAGAAGAGGGGGAGAGAGAGAAGTGGGACTGTAGGAGTCCGAAGAAGAGGGGGCCTAGGGGACAGGGGTTGTGTAGAATGTGGTGTAGGTGAGGGTTTGTGTAGAGGTAGGGGGGAGGGAGTAGGAGCCCCAGACAGTTCTACACCTGTGGAGGTGGAGGGCTCAGCATTGGGTTTTGTAAGCTGGTTAGCTTTTTTGTTTCCCTTGCTCATCATCACCCTTGATGGTTTGGACTGTCCTGGGTCTACCCCTCCCACTTGGGTGGAACCTGGTGGAGAGAGACATGGTGTTATATCCTGTGGAACCAAATGTGTTATGAGGTGGTTAGCCTGGGTGGTGTTAGTGATGGCCGTGTTAGGGCGTTGGGTGATTGTGGGCTGACTGTTATAAGTGTGAGTGACAAGGGCTGTAACCTGTATGGTGGGTCTGTTTTTGGGTGGTGTAAGGGTAGGGGAGACCGGGAGAGTGTCAGTAGGGTGGGTGTTAGTGGGTGTAGGGTTAGGGTTAGTAAGAGGGTTTGGGGTGTCAATGGGAGAAGTGTCTATGGGTGTGGGAGTAGTGGGGGGATTTTTGGTGTGGTGTTGTGCGTTCTGAGTGGTGTGTGTGGTGTTGGGTGGGTGTTGATGGTCATCAGTATCTGAAAGTGTATCTGTCAGGTCAGGTGTGTTGATGGTAAAAGTGACCTGCTGTAAGTCAATGGAAGTGGAGAGTGAAGGGATGGATGGGGTGGTAAGTGTAAGTGTGGGATGTGGCATAACTCCCAAGTCCTGTTTAGGAGGGGGAGTAGGGGCCCTAGTGGGTGCAGGAAGAGGAGGGAATTCAGTGAGAAAAGAGGGGTCAGAAGAGTGAGTGGATGTGGGGGGGTCCCTAGGAGTGGGGGTAGTAGTATGGGGAGGGGGGGTGGTGTGTGTTGGTGTTGTGTGGGGGGAAGACTGAGGGTTGAGAAGCCGTTGAACTGTCTGTAAGGTAGTGGGTGACAGGCGAGTATGGTACCTCTTTCTGGCCCAGCCACTGGCAATCTGAAATGCCAGTGTATTGAAAGGGGAAGGGGTGGAAGTCAGTAGTGTAAGTTGTGTGTTATAGTGTTCCAGAAGGATGTCCATGTTGTGTTGCATCCAGTCTGATGTGTTCTGGTTGAGTAGTGTGCGTGTATGTTGAGTGGGTAGTGCTGGTTTAATGAATTGTGTAAGTTTGGCTACTTGTCTGGTCATACCTGTGGGGAAGAGGCCTGTCTGGAGTGCATGTGAAATTATGTGTTGGTGGTGAGTGACTTGAATCAGTTTGAAGTAGTGTTTGGATTGTTGTCGGGTGAGGGGATCTGGAGGTTGTGTGAGAGGACGTGTGTAGGGTCTGTTGAATGAGGCCATGTTGTATGTGTAATGTAGTGAGTGAGTGGAAGTGAATGTATGGAAGTCAATGTATGGAGTTGTGTAGTGTAGGGAGAAGAAAAGAAAGAAAACAAAACCAAAAAACCAAAAATAAAAAATGGGGGGGGCAAATATGTTGGAGGGGGGGAAAAAGGAATGGGGGCAGCTGGCTAGAAAGGAGCAAAACGGTAAAAGCCAACCTTACAGAAATTAACCAACACTAAAAACAAACAACTGAAAAGATAAAAGCCCTTACCTGTAGCGCAGACCTAGGTTCGCATACCTCATGCTTGTGTTGGGTTTGATGTTAAAGATCCACAGAGTAGTGTTCCAGATGGTAGATTGCTCAGGTTACCTCCAAAAGAGTGAGGTTGCAGTCCAAGTTCATGAAAGAGAGCACAGTCTTGACAGCCAGGTGTATAGCAAACAGTCCAGATATGTGCTAGCATGCTAATCCATGTGGTCAGGCAGGTGGATAGGGTAGTCCTCTTACAGTGTTTGTTAAAATTTAAAAGCCAATCTTTATTTCAAATAATTTAAAACCAATTGGATTAACTAGTAAGGAATAAAAGCAGAAATACCGTGTTGCTCCTTGGAAAACTCCTGACGTTTCGGATAACTAATCCTGCATCAGAGGAGAAAGTGCCTAGTGCTGGTGTGTTTGGTATTTCAGTTAGAAATGAGGGGGGGAGTTAGGAAGAGGAAGGGGTTTGTTTCTGGGAAGAAGGGTGTTGGTTGGATGTAGTGTGAGTCAATCTAAATGAGAGTATGTGGCTGTCTGTGATTGGGGCATTTGAAATTGGTCTGCAAATGGAGGGAAGCTAAGGTGGTTGGGAATTGTAGTTCTAAGTGTAAAAAGTGAAGTTGAGGTAGAGTGTAAAGGCTCTACTTAAGAGGTCCTCAGGGGTGTAGTGGCTAAGAGGCCAGACTGGAAGGGAGAAGGGCACAGGTTCGAGGCCCGTCTGACCAACTGTGCAAAAAGCATTTATAAATAGGTTTAAATAAATAAAAGTAATAAGAAGGTGAAACAGGGTTAGAAGACAAAAGAGAGGACCTAAAAGTGAAATATTAAGTAAAAAGTGTTAGGGTATGTTTGACTAATATGGAGAGGGTAAAACAGAGTAAAGGGTAGATTCCCTGGCGTAGTGGTAGGGAACTCGCTCCTGGACCCCAGAGTCGCAGGCTCGAGTCCCACCAGGGAGGGGCACAGAGGAGTTTTTCTCAAAAGGAGCTAATCTTTCTAGTAATAGAAGGTCTATACTGAGAATAAAAGGGTTTAAAATCAAAGACTAAAGGAGACTCAATAGAGTAGGGGGAAAGCATCTGCCCCTCGGCTGGAGGGTAGCAGGTTCAAATCCCAGTAGAGTCACTCCAAATTTTTGTATTTTTTTGAGAAGGTAAAGAAAAAAAAGAAAAGAAACAGAAATCAAATTGCAATAGCCAGTGCCCCCATGGGAGAGTGGTTAGGGCAGTGGGCTGGGAGTCTGATGTGCTGGGTTCAAGACCCAGGTGTGGCCGGGCCAGAGGAGGACCAACCTGTCGGTGGGAGGAGAGCAGCCCCGGCTGGAGCTACGGTATGTGAAAGGTTGATATGGAGAAAAGAAGAAAGTGTGGTGGATCCAATGGCACTGGCTGGGTTAGGTTAGGGGAACATGATCTTTGGTGGAGTGGGTGACTGTGAGTGCACTGGCCGATTGGATCCAACCACACCAACAAGGAAGGGAATAGGGTATGAAAAGGTCAACTGTCTATAAATAAAAATATGTATATATAAATAAAGAAAAATAAATAAATAAACAAACAACTCATGAAGGGTTAGGATAAGGGGCTGGCTAGGATAAGGGGTGGGGGGCTGGAGGTTAGGTTGAGGGATGGGGGTTAGGTTGAGGGATGGGGGTTAGGTTGAGGGATGGGGGTTGGGTTAAGGGGTGGGGGTTGGGTTGAGGGATGGGGGTTGGAGTTTTAGCCAAGTGGCTGGAGGTTAGGTTTAGGGATGGGGGTTAGGTTTAGGGATGGGGGTTAGGTTTAGGAATAGGGGTTAGGTTAAGGGGTGGGGGTTGGGCTAAGGGGTGGGGGTTGGGTTTAGGGATAGGGGTTGGGGTTTGGGCCGAGCAGCTGGGCGGGGTTAAAACTAGGGAATGGGGCTAAAAGAAAAAGAATAAAGCAAGTGCAAAAATTGGGGCTGGGAGTAAGGGATAGACTAAGACCAGGAAAAGTGCTATAAGTGCTAGAAATCAAAAAGTGCTATAAGTGCTAAAAATCAAAAGTGTAAAATTCATGAGAAACAACCTTTGAAAGAAACCACGACACTGCAGAAATAAAAGGTAAAGACATCTAAATTGTGTAAAGTGAAAATGAATAATAAAAAGTAAAAGTCCTGGGTTAGTCTAGGGGGAGTGGAAAAGATGGGGTGAACTGGGGTGGAGAACTTAATGGACTAAAAAGAGGGGGGGGGGAAGTAATACAAAATAATAAGGGATAAAGAACAGATTTTATATATATAAATAAATAAATAAATAAATAGGACAGGACCTGGGAGAAAAGGGGAAGGAAAGATGTAGCTATTGAGAAACAGAAGGAAACAGAGGAGTGGATTAATTGAGACCAAGGGGGAAGAAAGTGTGAAGTTTATTTATCCAGCTCCGTTCTGCTCGTTGCCTCTGTGCTCGGGTCCAGCCGGGGTTGCTCTCGAGACCACAAATGCCAAGGTGTGCAGTGCTGTGTTGCTGGAAATGTGTAACTATATGGGTGGTGCGTGAGTTCCTAGAAATGGTGTATAGATGTTGTTTGAGTCTGGTTTTGATTGAGTGACCTGTTTCTCCTATATACTGTAAGTGACATTTATTGCATGTGATGATGTAGACAGCATTTGTGGTGTCTAGTGAGAGGGGTGTGTTAGGGGCAGAAAGGTGTGAGTGAAGGTTAGTGATGAAGTGTTGTGGTTTGAAGAAGGAGTCCTGTGGTGATGGCTTGAGTGGGGGCTTCCTAGAGAACCGTGATCTAATGAGGAGGTCTTGAAGGTTTTTGTTTTTACGGAAGGCTGAGATGAGTCTGTGATGTTGGAAGTGAGTGTGGGAGGACTGAAAGTGAGTGAAGTGTTGTTTGAGAGTGTGGTGCAAATGTGTGGTGGGTTGTGAAAAGGTAGTAACTAGTGGAATGAAAGGTGTGGCAGTGGGGTTGGGGTCAGGAGTGGGGTTGGGGGGGGCCATTATGGTGGGAGGAGAATTAGTGTCTGAGCGAGTGGGAGCAAGAAGGGTCAGGGTGTCTGTTTTAATTTTCCTTAAAAATCTCTTTGAGTATCCACGGGGGCGGAGGGCTCTAAAGAGAATTTCTATCGCTTCCTGGAGGTCTGTGGGAAAAGTGCAGATACGGTGGAAACGAATGATTTGAGATTTAATGATGCCTCGGAAAGTGTGTTTGGGATGGTAACTGGATTTATGCAAAAGTGCGTGCGTATCAGTGGGTTTGAAGAAAATTTTAGTACTGAGGGAACTATGTGTTGGAGTGGATGGTGTAAGAAAAAGTGTGGTGTCCAGGAAATTGACTGAGTGAAGGTCAATTGTGGATTTCAGTTTAATTGTAGTGTGGTGCGTGTTGAGTATGTTCATAAAGTCAGTGAATTGGTCTAGTGTGTGAGTCCAGGCGCCGATGATATCATCCAGGAAGCGATAGAAAAAGAGGGGTTTCAGGGGACATTTGGCTAAGGCTTCTTGCTCCCACTCGCTCATAAAGATGTTGGCATATGCGGGGGCGAATCTCTGGCCCATGGCAGTTCCATGGATTTGTAAAAACAGTTTGTCGTCGAATTCAAAGTCGTTATGGGTTAAGCAGATTTCTAAAAGTTGAAGTAAAGTATTGTCCGGGCGTGTGGGATCTGGAAATTGAGTAAACTTGTGCTGTACTGCTTGAAGGCCTGAGATGGTGTCTATGTTTGTATAGAGACTGTCAACATCGATGGTGAACAGGTAAGTATGGTTGGGAACTGCCATGGGCCGGATTTTATGTATGAAATCATATGTGTCTTGTATGTATGTGGGGTGTTTAGTGGAGAGGGGATTAAGAAAGTGATCTATGAAAAAAGAAATGTTGTAAGTGGTGGAACTACAATCTGACACTATAGGTCTACCAGGAGGGACTGCGAAGGGAATTGTCCATGAGTCAGGTGGCTTGTGGATTTTGGGGAGAAGATAAAAGGCACGGGGTCTGGGTTGGTCTGGTCCGATCAGGAAATCAAATTGTTTTTTGGTTATGGAATGATTGGTATATAGTGAGAGGACCAGATTGCGAACTTTTTCTTGTGCTTTGGGTTGAAGGGATTGAGTGATGGGTTTGTAATGGAGTGGGTTGGAAAGTTGCCTGTTGGCTTCTAGGAGGTATTGGTGAGTGTCTAGAATAACTATTTTGGAACCCTTGTCGGCTGGTTTAATGATGATGTTTGGGTTGTGGCAAAGTTGGAAAATTGCTCTTTTTTCTGCTGGGGAGATGTTGGGGTGGCTGGAGTCAAAAGGGCGGGAGAGATAGGTGGACAGGGAATGGAGATCTTGTCTAATAAGGGTACGTAGTCTCCCATCCACCTGGGAAGAGTCAGGTTCCCAGGTGGAGGGGAGAGTGAAGGGGACGGGCTCACGGTGGGGTTTGTGTTTAAAATGATCATGTAATTTCAAGCGTCTATGATAACCATGGATGTCCCTTCGCAGTCCCTCCCGGTCCTGGCTGGTGGGTGTGGGAATAAAAGAAAGACCTTTTTCTAGAAGTGCAGTTTGTACAGGGGAGAGAATAAGGGACTTGGACAAGTTGAGGATGAGGGAGTCAGTGTGAGGTGAAGTGTGATTCAGGGTGTGTGAGGGTGTGTCCTGATTTAGGGTCTGTGAAAGGTTAAATTTAGTTGTGTGCACCAGAAGTGGAGGATTTTGGAAGCCACTTCTGGGGTCCAGTGGATGTGATCAAGTGTGGTGGAAAATTGATCTGCTGGAAGTGGTTGGAGGTGGGGGAGGTGGGTGGTGATGTAGCGGTTAATCTCGGTGAGATTGTATTTGTAGTGTGGGTGAATAGAGGGGGAAAAGTTGATGACCGGGACATAAATGTTGGCGTTGGGGAAAACTTTGGTGGCCAACTTAAACATTTTGTTAAGTTGTTTGTTGGTGGTGGCCTTAGCATTGTGTTCTCTGTTGTTGGTACCCACCGACAGGACTAACAGCTCAACGGCTTCTTGTGGGGAAGTTTTCTCAAGTAACCGGTTCATGTGGTTGGCTGTGGCACCTGGATAGCTGTCTATCTGTATGTTGGGATATGGATGAGGGGGAATACGGGCCAGATTGGAATCGCCTATGAATAATATGGGTTTGTTAGGTCTGATGTGCCACTCCTGAAGTCTATTGTTGGACCATTTGTGATAGGTAGGAGAGAAGAGGGGGAGAGAGAGAAGTGGGACTGTAGGAGTCCGAAGAAGAGGGGGCCTAGGGGACAGGGGTTGTGTAGAATGTGGTGTAGGTGAGGGTTTGTGTAGAGGTAGGGGGGAGGGAGTAGGAGCCCCAGACAGTTCTACACCTGTGGAGGTGGAGGGCTCAGCATTGGGTTTTGTAAGCTGGTTAGCTTTTTTGTTTCCCTTGCTCATCATCACCCTTGATGGTTTGGACTGTCCTGGGTCTACCCCTCCCACTTGGGTGGAACCTGGTGGAGAGAGACATGGTGTTATATCCTGTGGAACCAAATGTGTTATGAGGTGGTTAGCCTGGGTGGTGTTAGTGATGGCCGTGTTAGGGCGTTGGGTGATTGTGGGCTGACTGTTATAAGTGTGAGTGACAAGGGCTGTAACCTGTATGGTGGGTCTGTTTTTGGGTGGTGTAAGGGTAGGGGAGACCGGGAGAGTGTCAGTAGGGTGGGTGTTAGTGGGTGTAGGGTTAGGGTTAGTAAGAGGGTTTGGGGTGTCAATGGGAGAAGTGTCTATGGGTGTGGGAGTAGTGGGGGGATTTTTGGTGTGGTGTTGTGCGTTCTGAGTGGTGTGTGTGGTGTTGGGTGGGTGTTGATGGTCATCAGTATCTGAAAGTGTATCTGTCAGGTCAGGTGTGTTGATGGTAAAAGTGACCTGCTGTAAGTCAATGGAAGTGGAGAGTGAAGGGATGGATGGGGTGGTAAGTGTAAGTGTGGGATGTGGCATAACTCCCAAGTCCTGTTTAGGAGGGGGAGTAGGGGCCCTAGTGGGTGCAGGAAGAGGAGGGAATTCAGTGAGAAAAGAGGGGTCAGAAGAGTGAGTGGATGTGGGGGGGTCCCTAGGAGTGGGGGTAGTAGTATGGGGAGGGGGGGTGGTGTGTGTTGGTGTTGTGTGGGGGGAAGACTGAGGGTTGAGAAGCCGTTGAACTGTCTGTAAGGTAGTGGGTGACAGGCGAGTATGGTACCTCTTTCTGGCCCAGCCACTGGCAATCTGAAATGCCAGTGTATTGAAAGGGGAAGGGGTGGAAGTCAGTAGTGTAAGTTGTGTGTTATAGTGTTCCAGAAGGATGTCCATGTTGTGTTGCATCCAGTCTGATGTGTTCTGGTTGAGTAGTGTGCGTGTATGTTGAGTGGGTAGTGCTGGTTTAATGAATTGTGTAAGTTTGGCTACTTGTCTGGTCATACCTGTGGGGAAGAGGCCTGTCTGGAGTGCATGTGAAATTATGTGTTGGTGGTGAGTGACTTGAATCAGTTTGAAGTAGTGTTTGGATTGTTGTCGGGTGAGGGGATCTGGAGGTTGTGTGAGAGGACGTGTGTAGGGTCTGTTGAATGAGGCCATGTTGTATGTGTAATGTAGTGAGTGAGTGGAAGTGAATGTATGGAAGTCAATGTATGGAGTTGTGTAGTGTAGGGAGAAGAAAAGAAAGAAAACAAAACCAAAAAACCAAAAATAAAAAATGGGGGGGGCAAATATGTTGGAGGGGGGGAAAAAGGAATGGGGGCAGCTGGCTAGAAAGGAGCAAAACGGTAAAAGCCAACCTTACAGAAATTAACCAACACTAAAAACAAACAACTGAAAAGATAAAAGCCCTTACCTGTAGCGCAGACCTAGGTTCGCATACCTCATGCTTGTGTTGGGTTTGATGTTAAAGATCCACAGAGTAGTGTTCCAGATGGTAGATTGCTCAGGTTACCTCCAAAAGAGTGAGGTTGCAGTCCAAGTTCATGAAAGAGAGCACAGTCTTGACAGCCAGGTGTATAGCAAACAGTCCAGATATGTGCTAGCATGCTAATCCATGTGGTCAGGCAGGTGGATAGGGTAGTCCTCTTACAGTGTTTGTTAAAATTTAAAAGCCAATCTTTATTTCAAATAATTTAAAACCAATTGGATTAACTAGTAAGGAATAAAAGCAGAAATACCGTGTTGCTCCTTGGAAAACTCCTGACGTTTCGGATAACTAATCCTGCATCAGAGGAGAAAGTGCCTAGTGCTGGTGTGTTTGGTATTTCAGTTAGAAATGAGGGGGGGAGTTAGGAAGAGGAAGGGGTTTGTTTCTGGGAAGAAGGGTGTTGGTTGGATGTAGTGTGAGTCAATCTAAATGAGAGTATGTGGCTGTCTGTGATTGGGGCATTTGAAATTGGTCTGCAAATGGAGGGAAGCTAAGGTGGTTGGGAATTGTAGTTCTAAGTGTAAAAAGTGAAGTTGAGGTAGAGTGTAAAGGCTCTACTTAAGAGGTCCTCAGGGGTGTAGTGGCTAAGAGGCCAGACTGGAAGGGAGAAGGGCACAGGTTCGAGGCCCGTCTGACCAACTGTGCAAAAAGCATTTATAAATAGGTTTAAATAAATAAAATAAATAAAAGTAATAAGAAGGTGAAACAGGGTTAGAAGACAAAAGAGAGGACCTAAAAGTGAAATATTAAGTAAAAAGTGTTAGGGTATGTTTGACTAATATGGAGAGGGTAAAACAGAGTAAAGGGTAGATTCCCTGGCGTAGTGGTAGGGAACTCGCTCCTGGACCCCAGAGTCGCAGGCTCGAGTCCCACCAGGGAGGGGCACAGAGGAGTTTTTCTCAAAAGGAGCTAATCTTTCTAGTAATAGAAGGTCTATACTGAGAATAAAAGGGTTTAAAATCAAAGACTAAAGGAGACTCAATAGAGTAGGGGGAAAGCATCTGCCCCTCGGCTGGAGGGTAGCAGGTTCAAATCCCAGTAGAGTCACTCCAAATTTTTGTATTTTTTTGAGAAGGTAAAGAAAAAAAAGAAAAGAAACAGAAATCAAATTGCAATAGCCAGTGCCCCCATGGGAGAGTGGTTAGGGCAGTGGGCTGGGAGTCTGATGTGCTGGGTTCAAGACCCAGGTGTGGCCGGGCCAGAGGAGGACCAACCTGTCGGTGGGAGGAGAGCAGCCCCGGCTGGAGCTACGGTATGTGAAAGGTTGATATGGAGAAAAGAAGAAAGTGTGGTGGATCCAATGGCACTGGCTGGGTTAGGTTAGGGGAACATGATCTTTGGTGGAGTGGGTGACTGTGAGTGCACTGGCCGATTGGATCCAACCACACCAACAAGGAAGGGAATAGGGTATGAAAAGGTCAACTGTCTATAAATAAAAATATGTATATATAAATAAAGAAAAATAAATAAATAAACAAACAACTCATGAAGGGTTAGGATAAGGGGCTGGCTAGGATAAGGGGTGGGGGGCTGGAGGTTAGGTTGAGGGATGGGGGTTAGGTTGAGGGATGGGGGTTGGGTTAAGGGGTGGGGGTTGGGTTGAGGGATGGGGGTTGGAGTTTTAGCCAAGTGGCTGGAGGTTAGGTTTAGGGATGGGGGTTAGGTTTAGGGATGGGGGTTAGGTTTAGGAATAGGGGTTAGGTTAAGGGGTGGGGGTTGGGCTAAGGGGTGGGGGTTGGGTTTAGGGATAGGGGTTGGGGTTTGGGCCGAGCAGCTGGGCGGGGTTAAAACTAGGGAATGGGGCTAAAAGAAAAAGAATAAAGCAAGTGCAAAAATTGGGGCTGGGAGTAAGGGATAGACTAAGACCAGGAAAAGTGCTATAAGTGCTAGAAATCAAAAAGTGCTATAAGTGCTAAAAATCAAAAGTGTAAAATTCATGAGAAACAACCTTTGAAAGAAACCACGACACTGCAGAAATAAAAGGTAAAGACATCTAAATTGTGTAAAGTGAAAATGAATAATAAAAAGTAAAAGTCCTGGGTTAGTCTAGGGGGAGTGGAAAAGATGGGGTGAACTGGGGTGGAGAACTTAATGGACTAAAAAGAGGGGGGGGGGAAGTAATACAAAATAATAAGGGATAAAGAACAGATTTTATATATATAAATAAATAAATAAATAAATAGGACAGGACCTGGGAGAAAAGGGGAAGGAAAGATGTAGCTATTGAGAAACAGAAGGAAACAGAGGAGTGGATTAATTGAGACCAAGGGGGAAGAAAGTGTGAAGTTTATTTATCCAGCTCCGTTCTGCTCGTTGCCTCTGTGCTCGGGTCCAGCCGGGGTTGCTCTCGAGACCACAAATGCCAAGGTGTGCAGTGCTGTGTTGCTGGAAATGTGTAACTATATGGGTGGTGCGTGAGTTCCTAGAAATGGTGTATAGATGTTGTTTGAGTCTGGTTTTGATTGAGTGACCTGTTTCTCCTATATACTGTAAGTGACATTTATTGCATGTGATGATGTAGACAGCATTTGTGGTGTCTAGTGAGAGGGGTGTGTTAGGGGCAGAAAGGTGTGAGTGAAGGTTAGTGATGAAGTGTTGTGGTTTGAAGAAGGAGTCCTGTGGTGATGGCTTGAGTGGGGGCTTCCTAGAGAACCGTGATCTAATGAGGAGGTCTTGAAGGTTTTTGTTTTTACGGAAGGCTGAGATGAGTCTGTGATGTTGGAAGTGAGTGTGGGAGGACTGAAAGTGAGTGAAGTGTTGTTTGAGAGTGTGGTGCAAATGTGTGGTGGGTTGTGAAAAGGTAGTAACTAGTGGAATGAAAGGTGTGGCAGTGGGGTTGGGGTCAGGAGTGGGGTTGGGGGGGGCCATTATGGTGGGAGGAGAATTAGTGTCTGAGCGAGTGGGAGCAAGAAGGGTCAGGGTGTCTGTTTTAATTTTCCTTAAAAATCTCTTTGAGTATCCACGGGGGCGGAGGGCTCTAAAGAGAATTTCTATCGCTTCCTGGAGGTCTGTGGGAAAAGTGCAGATACGGTGGAAACGAATGATTTGAGATTTAATGATGCCTCGGAAAGTGTGTTTGGGATGGTAACTGGATTTATGCAAAAGTGCGTGCGTATCAGTGGGTTTGAAGAAAATTTTAGTACTGAGGGAACTATGTGTTGGAGTGGATGGTGTAAGAAAAAGTGTGGTGTCCAGGAAATTGACTGAGTGAAGGTCAATTGTGGATTTCAGTTTAATTGTAGTGTGGTGCGTGTTGAGTATGTTCATAAAGTCAGTGAATTGGTCTAGTGTGTGAGTCCAGGCGCCGATGATATCATCCAGGAAGCGATAGAAAAAGAGGGGTTTCAGGGGACATTTGGCTAAGGCTTCTTGCTCCCACTCGCTCATAAAGATGTTGGCATATGCGGGGGCGAATCTCTGGCCCATGGCAGTTCCATGGATTTGTAAAAACAGTTTGTCGTCGAATTCAAAGTCGTTATGGGTTAAGCAGATTTCTAAAAGTTGAAGTAAAGTATTGTCCGGGCGTGTGGGATCTGGAAATTGAGTAAACTTGTGCTGTACTGCTTGAAGGCCTGAGATGGTGTCTATGTTAGGGTTAGGGTTAGGGTTAGGGTTAGGGTTAGGGTTAGGGTTAGGAATAGGGGTAAAAACCACCGATCAGTCATCGACTGATCTCTGCTGATGTCCTTATCTCATCATATCTCCGGATAGGAAGGTCATAGAGACTTCAGACCAAGTGCCCTGGATTTCTATGGCTCAGTCCTTTCGATAGAGACCACCCTCGACTTCCTCCGATAACAGGAAGTTGGTTAAAAACCGGAAATAAAACTTAAAATCCTTATATCTCGAGAACGGAAGGTCGTAGACACATGGGGACAAGTTCCCCGGCTTCCTCGTGGCCGGTTTTGGGGAGGCGGAAAAGAAAATATTTGACCTATGACCTTTCGTTCGGAAGTTATAGCCGTTTTTAGTTTCCCCATTGAAATGAATGGGAAAAATCAAAAATTCTTCTAAGTCCAAAGTGGGTTTTGAAAAAAGTTCCCCCAGAAAGTGTATAGGAGTACGTTTCAGATGATTCTGAGTCGAATGGCATACCTTTGTAGTTAGGGTTAGGGTTAGGGTTAGGGTTAGGGTTAGGGTTAGGGTTTAGGGTTAGGGTTAGGAATAGGGGTAAAAACCACCGATCAGTCATCGACTGATCTCTGCTGATGTCCTTATCTCATCATATCTCCGGATAGGAAGGTCATAGAGACTTCAGACCAAGTGCCCTGGATTTCTATGGCTCAGTCCTTTCGATAGAGACCACCCTCGACTTCCTCCGATAACAGGAAGTTGGTTAAAAACCGGAAATAAAACTTAAAATCCTTATATCTCGAGAACGGAAGGTCGTAGACACATGGGGACAAGTTCCCCGGCTTCCTCGTGGCCGGTTTTGGGGAGGCGGAAAAGAAAATATTTGACCTATGACCTTTCGTTCGGAAGTTATAGCCGTTTTTAGTTTCCCCATTGAAATGAATGGGAAAAATCAAAAATTCTTCTAAGTCCAAAGTGGGTTTTGAAAAAAGTTCCCCCAGAAAGTGTATAGGAGTACGTTTCAGATGATTCTGAGTCGAATGGCATACCTTTGTAGTGAACTTTTTTTTTTCCCTAACAAATTTTTTTTACTGTTTGAGTGGATAGATCTTTGAAAATGACTTACTGTTGCACCCCTCCATTTCGCCACTAGGGGTAGGGTTCGAGAGTTATGAAAGAAAATGTGTTTGAATGGAAACCCAATGGAAATATGTTGGACGAATGGTTAGGGTTAGGGTTAGGACAAGGGTATGGTATGATAGGGGGTAATAGCCAAAAGTGCACCGGGGTGCAGTTGGTTTTTAGGGTTAGGGTTAGGAATAGGAATAGGGGTAAAAACCACCGATCAGTCATCGACTGATCTCTGCTGATGTCCTTATCTCATCATATCTCCGGATAGGAAGGTCATAGAGACTTCAGACCAAGTGCCCTGGATTTCTATGGCTCAGTCCTTTCGATAGAGACCACCCTCGACTTCCTCCGATAACAGGAAGTTGGTTAAAAACCGGAAATAAAACTTAAAATCCTTATATCTCGAGAACGGAAGGTCGTAGACACATGGGGACAAGTTCCCCGGCTTCCTCGTGGCCGGTTTTGGGGAGGCGGAAAAGAAAATATTTGACCTATGACCTTTCGTTCGGAAGTTATAGCCGTTTTTAGTTTCCCCATTGAAATGAATGGGAAAAATCAAAAATTCTTCTAAGTCCAAAGTGGGTTTTGAAAAAAGTTCCCCCAGAAAGTGTATAGGAGTACGTTTCAGATGATTCTGAGTCGAATGGCATACCTTTGTAGTTAGGGTTAGGGTTAGGGTTAGGGTTAGGGTTAGGTTAGGGGAACATGATCTTTGGTGGAGTGGGTGACTGTGAGTGCACTGGCCGATTGGATCCAACCACACCAACAAGGAGGGGAATAGGGTATGAAAAGGTCAACTGTCTGTCTATAAAATAATATAAATATGAAAAATATTTAATAAAGAAATAAGTAAATTAAAAAAGGGAAAAAAAAGAAGAAAAATAAATAAATAAATAAACAAACAACTCATTAAGGGGTGGGGGGCTGGAGGTTAGGTTGAGGGATGGGGGTTAGGTTGAGGGATGGGGGTTAGGTTAAGGAATGGGGGTGGGGGTTGGGTTTAGGGATAGGGGCTGGGGTTGGCCTAAGGGTTGGGTTAGGGTTAGGTTAAGGGGCTGGGGTAGGAATGTAGCCAAGTGGCTGAGGGTTAGGTTTAGGGATGGGGTTTAGGGATAGGGGCTGGGGTTGGCCTAAGGGTTGGGTTAGGGTTAGGTTAAGGGGCTGGGGTAGGAATGTAGCCAAGTGGCTGAGGGTTAGGTTTAGGGATGGGGGTTAGGTTAAGGGGTGGGGGGTTAGGGTTAGGGTTAGGGTTAGGGTTAGGGTTAGGGTTAGGGTTAGGTTAAGGTAAGTGGACAGGTGTGGAGAGGACACCTGGATTCCGGAGGGAGGCTGGCGCGGAGAAGACACCTGAATTCCGGACGGGAGGCACAGGCAAGCTAGCACGGTCCCTCCCGTGTTTTCATCAGGGCTTCCCCACACTCGTCCTTCCCATAGTTTCACCAGGGCCCCCCCACACCTGACCGTATCCGCGGCCTGGACCAAAGTCCAGACTCACGTTAGGCACGGTCCTTCCCATGTTTTCATCGGGGCTTCCCCACACTTAGCCAAAATAGGCCTTAAAAATTAGGCGAATTGCCATAGGGTTATGGTTAGGGTTTAGCTATGATTAGGCTAGTCCAGATAGACATAATAGCCCATTGTCATGCCACTAAGTGGCTATGACTGTAAAACATTCCCCAAGTAGGGTTAGGTTTAGGCAATTAGCCTTAGAAAAATTCCCAAATAGGGTTAAAGTTAGGCAAATAGCCTTAAAGGTTCAAAAAATTAGGGTTAGCATACATGCTCCCTTGTTGCAACGTTTCGAGTCAATTAGATCTTCATCAGGCAAGGAGATGTTGCTGCCAGGATGGTCAGGGACGAAATGAGGGCGTTGTATGATGCTCCTCCTTTTATAGACCAGCTGCCGATGTGATTTTTAGCTTCTGTCAGTTTAGACTTTTGGCTTTTTTAACCTTTAGTATTGCCCTTAGTGTAGCATAGTAGCTTTAATTATTTGGCTTTTTGCCCTTAGTGTAGCTTAGTTGCTTTAATTATTTGGCTTTAATTCCCCCTCTTTAGTTAGCTTTAGTTAGCTTAGGTTTACTTGGTATTATTAGCCCTTAGTTTAGCTGAGTTTAGCTTTTTTATCACTGGCAGGTAGGTGTTTAGTTCTATTTATTTTTTGTTGTTGTTGTGGTCCCATTTAACCTCCTTTTTACCCCCCAGGTGTGGAGAAGACACCCGAATTCCGGATGGGAGGCACAGGCAGGTTAGGTTAAGGTAAGTGGACAGGTGTGGAGAGGACACCTGGATTCCGGAGGGAGGCTGGCGCGGAGAAGACACCTGAATTCCGGACGGGAGGCACAGGCAAGCTAGCACGGTCCCTCCCGTGTTTTCATCAGGGCTTCCCCACACTCGTCCTTCCCATAGTTTCACCAGGGCCCCCCCACACCTGACCGTATCCGCGGCCTGGACCAAAGTCCAGACTCACGTTAGGCACGGTCCTTCCCATGTTTTCATCGGGGCTTCCCCACACTTAGCCAAAATAGGCCTTAAAAATTAGGCGAATTGCCATAGGGTTATGGTTAGGGTTTAGCTATGATTAGGCTAGTCCAGATAGACATAATAGCCCATTGTCATGCCACTAAGTGGCTATGACTGTAAAACATTCCCCAAGTAGGGTTAGGTTTAGGCAATTAGCCTTAGAAAAATTCCCAAATAGGGTTAAAGTTAGGCAAATAGCCTTAAAGGTTCAAAAAATTAGGGTTAGCATACATGCTCCCTTGTTGCAACGTTTCGAGTCAATTTCCTAGGGTTAGGTTAGGGGAATGAATCCGCGGCCCCAACGATGTTGGGGCTCACGTTGGGCACGGTCCTTCCCAGAAGGCCAAGGCTGCCCACCGTTCATACGGCCCTGTCTATGTCCAGGGTTAGGGTTAGGGTTAGGGTTAGGGTTAGGGTTAGGATAGGGGGTAATAGCCAAAAGTGCACCGGGGTGCAGTTGGTTTTTAGGGTTAGGGTTAGGAATAGGAATAGGGGTAAAAACCACCGATCAGTCATCGACTGATCTCTGCTGATGTCCTTATCTCATCATATCTCCGGATAGGAAGGTCATAGAGACTTCAGACCAAGTGCCCTGGATTTCTATGGCTCAGTCCTTTCGATAGAGACCACCCTCGACTTCCTCCGATAACAGGAAGTTGGTTAAAAACCGGAAATAAAACTTAAAATCCTTATATCTCGAGAACGGAAGGTCGTAGACACATGGGGACAAGTTCCCCGGCTTCCTCGTGGCCGGTTTTGGGGAGGCGGAAAAGAAAATATTTGACCTATGACCTTTCGTTCGGAAGTTATAGCCGTTTTTAGTTTCCCCATTGAAATGAATGGGAAAAATCAAAAATTCTTCTAAGTCCAAAGTGGGTTTTGAAAAAAGTTCCCCCAGAAAGTGTATAGGAGTACGTTTCAGATGATTCTGAGTCGAATGGCATACCTTTGTAGTTAGGGTTAGGGTTAGGGTTAGGGTTAGGGTTAGGGTTAGGGTTTAGGGTTAGGGTTAGGAATAGGGGTAAAAACCACCGATCAGTCATCGACTGATCTCTGCTGATGTCCTTATCTCATCATATCTCCGGATAGGAAGGTCATAGAGACTTCAGACCAAGTGCCCTGGATTTCTATGGCTCAGTCCTTTCGATAGAGACCACCCTCGACTTCCTCCGATAACAGGAAGTTGGTTAAAAACCGGAAATAAAACTTAAAATCCTTATATCTCGAGAACGGAAGGTCGTAGACACATGGGGACAAGTTCCCCGGCTTCCTCGTGGCCGGTTTTGGGGAGGCGGAAAAGAAAATATTTGACCTATGACCTTTCGTTCGGAAGTTATAGCCGTTTTTAGTTTCCCCATTGAAATGAATGGGAAAAATCAAAAATTCTTCTAAGTCCAAAGTGGGTTTTGAAAAAAGTTCCCCCAGAAAGTGTATAGGAGTACGTTTCAGATGATTCTGAGTCGAATGGCATACCTTTGTAGTGAACTTTTTTTTTTCCCTAACAAATTTTTTTTACTGTTTGAGTGGATAGATCTTTGAAAATGACTTACTGTTGCACCCCTCCATTTCGCCACTAGGGGTAGGGTTCGAGAGTTATGAAAGAAAATGTGTTTGAATGGAAACCCAATGGAAATATGTTGGACGAATGGTTAGGGTTAGGGTTAGGACAAGGGTATGGTATGATAGGGGGTAATAGCCAAAAGTGCACCGGGGTGCAGTTGGTTTTTAGGGTTAGGGTTAGGAATAGGAATAGGGGTAAAAACCACCGATCAGTCATCGACTGATCTCTGCTGATGTCCTTATCTCATCATATCTCCGGATAGGAAGGTCATAGAGACTTCAGACCAAGTGCCCTGGATTTCTATGGCTCAGTCCTTTCGATAGAGAC